>NC_040021.1:11445829-11745829 GCF_000972845.2 Larimichthys crocea
AAAAGTTGCAAAAGCTAAAAAAAAAAGTGACAAAAACTCATGAAAACAAAATGTGATTGAACATTTTCAAAATGTTTTATTACTGCATATCCCGTCTAAAAAGCTCTGTAACACTACACAGCAGATGTCCACTACACTAGAGATTTAGGTTCTTGGGGAGACACAGTCCATCACACTCTGTGTTTTTACCATTAAGAAAAGCCCATTAAGAGCAAAAATCCAGATGTTGTTTCCTCTGGAGACGCGCCAAACTACTGTGTCTCCTCTGAAACAAACCAGAGACTGTGATGTGCTTTGTGACTGTCAACATCAGGGCCAGTGGTTGGGCCATTTTGAATTCATCCAGCTCATAGCCGCTTATTGTAAATGGCTCTAACTTGTGGAGAACATAACAAGATATTCCCAGTGATGTGGCCTCTGTAGCCTCAGAAAAGTTTCAGTTGCAGCCCATTAAAGCAGAATAGATCTCAGACTATGTCTTGTTTAAGCTTGCAATTTGGCTGCCTGAATCACCATCTACCAGTATTATTAACCTGCTCATCAAAGGTAATGAGAGAGAAAGAGAGAAAGTCAGCTTTGCTTCATGTTGTTGCTATTCTTCGAAGACAGTTCGATGGGTTGTTTCCAAAAGTCACATTAAACACTGAACGAAAAGGTATTGATTTTATAGTCTTAGCTGAAATAAACATGTATCTTGTAAAATACTGGACAGTCTGACCTCTTCAGGCCTCTAAATGTGATTAAAATTAAATTATCTGAGGAGGTTAAAATCTTCTTGGTTTAATTGCTCACAGCTCATCTTTTGATAAAGGGTCATGAGTGGACTTTGTACCGTTTTAAAGGTCACAAGGCAGAAAGGTTTGGAATCACTGGTCTATGATTACAGTTCAGCTAGAACACCAAAGATAACACATGCATGTGAATGCATCAAGAAACAATTTGCCTTAAATAGCGCTTTACTGACGTTGAGTGATATGATGAGAGATGAGAACAGCAGGACTGATCAACTGGTTTATAAAATAATTCTTACTGACAGCACACAAATGCCATGAACTATTTAGCCACACGTGTTGGTCAATGGGCAACGTCGGTCTATCAATAGGTCCACCAATTTGGACTCCATCAGCACCGAAGATCAGAACATCTGCAGAACAAATGTCTTCTCCTGCCTTTAGATAATAATTTCAAGTTTTATAACTGGACTCAGGAGCAAAGATAACGCCCTGAACTCATCCAATTTCCACCTCCTAGTTCCCTCCCACCAACCGACACCAGTTCATCTCTGAACTCAATCCATCTTCAAACCTGATTTCTCCGCTCAGCTCAAACAAATGCAATAAACCTGTCTAAATATATATCCATATTAGTGTGGACCTTGTTTGTTGCTAAATTTGCTCTGTGACATCACAGTGTAGCTATATATGGAAAACAACGCAACTATTTCAGTAGTAATACAGCATCATTCAGTGTTGTATTCATTTCCACCACTTAAATGACATTTAACAGCCATCCTCTCACCTTAATGTCTTAATACACAGCCAGCTCTATCTAAGGAAGTCCAACACATGACCATTCTGTCACCGTTTCCTTCCTCACCTTCGCTCAGCGGCAGCCAAGTGGCCTTTTCCTCAGATAGAGAAAGGACCTCTCAGCTGTTGCTCGCGTGCCACAACCTGATAAAAACCCTGAGGCAGAGGGTTGCATGTGGAGGAGTGTGAACAATAACCAGGCATGGTGACAATGAGAGTTGCTCCATCGCCTTTTTAACTTCCCGTCTGCTCGCTCCCTTTCTCCTGATGGCACCGTGGGACACAGCTGTGGAACATGACTACATTGTGTTTCAGCTTCAGTTTTAACATGTATAATTAACTGTAACTACTGCAGAGTGAACCCACCTATGCCGGTCCTGCATTCTTGCACTTCTCACAATCTTGCTTGACAAGAACATTATGCAGTCTAATGCAATATTAGCCAAAAATTTTAAATATACCCTCATGTGCTTCTGGTTCAGCCTGTTAGAGCTGTTGATTGAGTGGAAAAACCCATCTACTACTCGTGTTTATGTCACATAAACTGTCTCACTTGTCGCCAGAAGCTGTTTTTATTGCATGTGTAGCGACAAAAACTTGTTATTAATTAGCATTAGTCATTAATAGTTGTATAAGTAGGAAAAAAAAGTGATTGAGGTGTTCAAATAACAAAGGCCCTCACTGTGCATGAAAAAAAAAACCATGACATTAGATATTATATGTCATTAATGGTCCCCGTTGTCTCTGCATTTTGGCTGTAGCATTGCAGGCATTATAAGCTCACAAGAATAAAACAGTATCATGTAGCACTCGTGTCTCTTAGCTTGTCGATTCGAATCGTTCCATGTCAGAGTGCCAGGTCCGGGTCACAGTTTGTTAGCCTGGTTGAGGAGGAGGGGAGTAAAAACTGATGAGAGGGCCATTGTCTGATGGTCTCTGGAGGTGGTGTGGGTTTCTCTCGCTCGTTGATACTGCTGATTGAGATGGAAAATCAGCATTGCAGCTTGCTCTTAGGGGTGTTGAAGCGTCTCCTAAAGTCATGAGAAAAGACGTGACAAATTGTGGATGCAGTAATAGAAAAAAAAACTTGAATCCAACTTGATTTTCATGGGATATCACGTTCTCTTATCTACAGTAGCTACCAAAACAGTTTATGTGTTGGCATTGAATGCTAAATTCCTATGGAGCTTTGTGTCCATAAAGCAGGACCTTTGTGTGGTGTTTAGATTAGATTAGGTAGATTAGATTTGTTTCAGACCACTAAAACAGGTGGCAAAACAACTGATTATTTTTTCCATTGAATTAGCACTAATACTGCTTTGTTCGATAATCTAGAAAAGCTCTTTATGAATAAAATGGGTCATTATCAGATCAGATACAGTTGGATTGTTTGAGTTTCTGCCCACAATACAAATCCTCCAAGGTCACAGTTTTGTCCACAGTGTAAAATTAACACCTGAAATCAATCCTGCAAAAAACATACCAACCTTTTGTTTTATAAATTACATTAACATCATGATGATTTGCAACAGGAAATACACTATGAGGGAAACATAATGCCATGTGAACAGCATTTTTCCCTCAACATATTGAGCAAATGTTGTTAATGAGTGTATCTGCCAAGGCGTTTAATTTGTTTTCCACTTGTGCAAAACCACATTCACTTGTAGCAAGTAAAGTATTAATAAAAAGAAAATGTGTTTATGGTTATGTTTGGCCCCTAACAGCATTTGGTCAAGGTTAGGGAAAGATTGTGGTTTTGGCAAAAGTGAAAAGAGACTTGAAGCAACTGAGACAAACAACTGAAACCATGATCTTTCACTACCAAAGGGCTTTTGTTGCCTAAACCTCACCACAAGCAAGACTCAGGATGTGAAGCCCGGTCTCGCTATGACTTGTATACGGTACAAAAATGTAGCACGTCTTTTACCCAATAAAATGTTACCGCTGAACACAGTCAAAACAGCAATTGTGTTTCAAATAAAACAAAAATCAAAGAATATATACTTATTTAGGGGTTGGCATACAACATTAGACGCTGCATGACCACCTATTTTGGAAAGACACAGGAGTTTATGTGCTAAGTCCTTGGAAAGAACAAAATAAGGAAGATGATATTATCATCACATTAGGCAGAATCATTGGTAATAGTGATCAGTTTATCTGGGACAGAAGTGTGTGTAATTTATGATATTTTCCACATGTTTCAAAGTGATTTATTAGTCTTGGCTTTACAATGTTCTTTCCATGAAATCTGGTGTATTTTCTTGTACGTAAGGCTGCGCTGTGCAATGATCTTCTGGTAGAAGAAAACGTGAATTCAGCTCCTAAGGGAACAGATAAATGAGCCGCAGTGAAGGACTGCCTGGGAAATCTGACAGCAATCAGACTATCTGTGTCTGAAATGCAAGAATTAGTGCTCATTTCCTGTCATTTTCTGTGTCAGTGTACAGATACCACACCACATAAAACCAAAGCAAACACCAAAGCAAAAGAAAACAGGACTTTTTTCTCAGCTCCCAAATCAAAGAAAAAGTTCCCGTGCAGACACAGCCAGGAATAAGTTGGCAAACTCTCCGAACCACACTTCATTTAAAGAGGCAGGTTCTTCATCATCTATAAATCTCAGCCTCCCATTGAGCGTCTCGAGTTGAGATACAAGCTAGCACTTATGCTCTCTCTCAAGTGTCCTCATAAACCACATTGTTTCCAGCTTATTCTCCCCTCTCCCTGGAGTCGGGTGATGCCAAAAGTTCCCCTCGCAGGCCTGTCCTCCTGGGCTTGTTTGGGGACATCTGCTGCCATGTCCAAATATTGTTTTTGGCCGAGCCATCGCTGGCACTGCTGCAAGAGAATAGAGCTGGGAACTATTTTTACCTCAGCGGGATAGACTGTGCTAACATACAAAACAATGCCTCTATCCCGTGGTCTTCCAGCTGCAGAGCGGGGCAGCAACTGCTGAAGAGTGTGAACACACACACACACACATGTCGTATATATACGTATATCCAGGCTAGTTGCTCGTGTTCAGGGGGCAAGCTGGTGTTAATAACACTACGTTGTGAATTTTTAACCTCTTTCGCACTCTCTCTGGTTTTGACTTGCTTATTTCGGTCTCTTCTTTCGGTCTCAGGCAAAGTTTCTCTTTAAACGAAAGTGCTTGTCAACAACTGTGCATTTCAGAAATGAGGTGGGCATGATGCCGAAACTGAACTTACTATAATGTGACTGAAACATGTCACTTTTCTAGTTTAACAGGCAGTGTAACAACTGCCTGAAATGTACGCATGAACACGTACTGTATGTATGCAGGTCACAAAACAAGCAAAGTTACCTTCTTCTACACTCTCAGTTTGCATTTATATTTTAATAACATGTTCACCTTGCCACCACCAAGTGCTTGTTCATGGCTGGAACTGTTGGGTCTCCATAATTAATACTATAAAGTGTACAGTCTCGACCTTCTCTATATGGAAAGTGTCATTAGGTAACTCCTGGTAATGATTTTGCGCTACATAAATAAAACTGAATTGAACTGAGCTAAATTCATGATAGGATAGTCAACATAAGGTTATTATTCCCCCATCCCTCCAAACTTACACCCATATTTTCTAAGATGTTGGCTAACATAAATGTTTATACTGAATTAAATTTTATTTTCTATTAATGTACTCTTTCATCACCCATTGCTACATTTAACCACCTGCTGTATAAACAGTTTTAAAACACAATGACTTGGCTCGAGAGTACCCGGCTTACTCCTCCCAGACACTTTAGCTCTCTGCATGTTCCCATGAGAGGCGAAGTCACATTTCATATCCGTTAATTCTCCGCTTAACGAGGAGAGAGTCCAATTCATTTTCTTTTAAGTTTACAATGAACTTCTTAAGGCCACAGTTAATGCAGGGACCTTAGATTTTTCAGGGCACTTAGAGGAAATTATACTCAGGCTGAGTAATTGAAATGAAAACATTGGAAGGAAAAGGATCTGTGTTCTAAGGGAAGACATAATGGCTGCTCTCGTTGTTTGCCCTTCACATCATATTACAGTATTAATAGAGCTCTTCTGTTCCAGTTGGCAGTACAGGACAGCTATACAGTAAGAAATAACAATCAAGAAGTCAGTCCATTTAAAAAAAAACAAAGATACTATGGTGGTAAATGCAGGAAGATCTGAAAATACTTTTGGGATCTATTTCAAAGGATTACAGATTTGATTATTTTTTAATGCCTTCAGTGTGTCCTGCCATTTTCTCTGAGTCCATGTGGTGTTTTGATGTCTACTTTATTCATTTGGCCAAACATATGAGCTAAACCACTGATATGATTTGGGCAAAACTCATCACATCACTTGGTATTGACAGAGATTCAACCAGTTTGTTCTGATTTATTTGTTTTGTGCCTGGAAAAATGGCACAGACCCAGTGTGGGTGCAAAGGTCAGTGGTCAACATAAAGTGATATATTTGTTGTTACCAGAGTAGCTTAGAGCATACGCTGAGATTTGATAATGTTAGAGGTGTTATAATATTAGAAAAGAAGACTTTAAAGGTCCAGTGTGTAACATTTACGGGGCCTTATTTATAGAAAATGGAAGAAATGCAACATAATATGCGTGTGTATAGTGTATAACCACCTGAAAATAAGAATTGTTATGTTATTGTCACCTTAAAATTAGATTTTTATATCTAGTCCACCATGTTGAACCACCAACAGACACTAACAGAAACTTAACACTGGCTCTAAATAGGAACTTTCACATTCGTTCTCGTGGCACTGTAGTTTCTCCTTCGTGCTTGGAAAGAGAGGGTGAGGCGAAGCAGTTGCATTCAGACACACGCTGGTCCTTTAAAGTACACTTAACATTAAGTATTTGTCTGCTCTAATATTTGGAGACTTGAAGCTGATTAACAAAAAAGTCGCCAGTACCTCTGACTCAGACGTCCTGTTATTTACCGCTGTCTCAAAATGCAGGCTAATATGACATCACTATGACATCATCAAGGTTATTTACTCAGACTTGCCCCAAAACTCCTCCAGAGAGGGCCAGAGATGACGTGATGCAAGTGTTTTCACTGGTTAAGTAGTGCTTACCATGATGAGGGAACTGCTCTTCAGGTGTAAAGTGCAGCATTAATAAAACAAAAATACCATAAAAACAAACAAAACAAACTTAAACATGTTGTATTTACACTTTATGGACACCCTAAATATCCACAAATTAATTATTTACCAAATTACAACTAAAAACCTTTAATACAAAAGTACTATATGCTTTTAATACACTAATCTTCTGCACGTATATTACACTTGGAGTGGATCATCGGTTGATTGTTGTTTATCCTGCAATAAGACAGCTAGTCTGTGCCTTTGTCTCATACTCCATCCTCTCCATGAGGCTTTCTATAAATATCTTGTGTGTCTACGTGCACCGCATGAAAGCTTCGCAAACCCTATGTGGTGTTTTCACTACCTGCATATAATTCATCTCTGTGGACACACACATAATTGTTTTCTGTCTGTCTGTCTTTCTGATTCATCACGTCCAAGATTCAAAGGCTGGATATTGTTTCTCCACCGTTCTTACATAATTAGTTACATATTACACACGTACCTGACACACAGGGCGTCGTGTCACCAAGTCATTATGGGACTGTGTAAACTGATACTGCCACTGACTCAGGTTTCTGGAAGTATTCATGCTTGTTTGTAGAGTCAACAAACACAATCACTGGAGTTTGACCATCACCCAACACAGACTGTCATGGTTAACAAGGTTAACACAAAAAAACATAATTTCCTTGATCTGTTTGTACCAACAAAGTCTGCAATATATAAACAAAAAAAATACTGTACATTCATAAACAAGCAATGATACAACATGCAATATTTAACTTAATTAACTGAGATTTTCTTCTTACATTCAATCACCCAATAAAATCAAAGTACCCTTTTAGAAGGGTACCTGTAGAGGCGTGCTTCCACTTTAAAGACCCGCCCAGATGGCCTACACAAAGAACTCAAACAGGTTATGTTTTCTCTACATTATAATGTGTTTTAATGTTTTAGAAACACACTTAAATCCAAAATTTGACAACAGTTCTGTGTCTTTTTCATCTAAGACTGTGACGACAATTTAAATGAAGAAATGGAAAAAAAAAAGTGTGTCAGAGACTCTTTCCCTGACAAAGATGGCCCAGCAAACAGTGACTTTTGATATAACTCACCTGTTTAAATGGCTATGGCTATGAATAATTATATTTAAGAGCATGGCCACTTTCATTGACAGGTAGTTGCCATTACAGGTGTAACCAAGCTTCGTTCAGCACGCCTCAGGTCCACCGACAAGCAAAATCTCAGGCTCAGTTTTGGAGGCAGAAACCTATTGGTGATGTCACGGATACGTTGTCCATGTTTTATTCTGCCTATATGTTTAAAATGGTAAATATACGTGCAGTCTGTGTGTTAGCATGGTCATTGTTAGTTTGTTGACACAGAGCTGCTACTGTAGCATGACTGAAGACTGTTGAAGAGTGTCATTTACACATTACACATGAGTCTTTATGAAAATATAAAAGTTCAACAATGAACAATACTTCATTATCTGTCTCTGGGTGTTGTTGTTTGTCAGTATTAGGTTAAAGAAATACTATAGCTCACCTGTTGTCAGATTTTCTCCAGTTCTGTAACAGATACTTTGTGAGTTTGAATGTGAATAGACAGTCTGATGTGTAGCAGTTAAATATATTATCATTTTTATTATATCTACCCTTTATCCCAGAGAGACTGTCTCCAGAGATCGTTTGGCCAAATGCTGCAGTCCTCTCATCTGTCTTGAATTAGACAGTCATCACCATATAAATACCCACTTATCATCTCAGTCGTTTATCCTCCCCTGATACAGGCCTGAGATGACACATACATTAGTGGACGCCCATTGCATCGGGTCCCCTGGAGGAATGTCTCGACTCACGGGCAGCATTTAACTTTTATTACCCAAAGAGGACGGACTGGCTGCTCCCCACCCTTACTTGGTGGTGCTGTGTTTGTCTGCAAGGGGCTGTGATTGTAAAGTGAAGGCAGCGTGGCTCAGTCTGAGCGGAGCCAGGTAGCTGAGGGGCCCTACCACCAATTTGCAAAACTGAGCTCTTCTCCAAGAAACCGTGACTCATTGCTAATTTCTTTTTTCTTTTTCAAATTGCTTGTTTTTTCATGATACTGTACCTTTTGGCCCTGCACATTTGTTTTTTGAAAAAAAGTTGATGTGTGCATCTCTAAAGCAGCAGGGTAAGAAGGTCAGGGGAATTCAAATCCAATGTTTGCAAGCATCTTCTGTGCTGTATGAAAGTGTCCCTGAACAAGATAATATTTTTTGACCTTTAGCTACAAAAGACAGAAAGAAGAAAATAAGTTCAAACATTCATATTATTTCTCATTATTTTCTGTGACATTTTGTTTCTCGGTCTTTTCATTTCAATTCTATAGTTTAACCTACAAAACAGAGAGTTAAATGAAGTTGAGAAAAAAGGGTTTTATGTTTTTAGGCTCACTGGCAAACTGTAAGAAAGTACTCTACTCTACAGCAAGGAGTGTTTTTCAACTTGGTAGTCCACGTACAACTACAGGTAATACTGTTTGTTTAATACATTTGCCTACAGTAATACATTTGCCTACAGTAATACATTTGCCTACAGTCCAGATTGTAGAGATTGTCTACAATCTCTTTCTGTCTAAAATTTATTTAAATATGTTGTGTAATGGTATCTTAAACACACTAAGTTGTATAAACTCCACTTTTGTCAAAAACGGAAAAAAAAAAGTTGAAACTTTGCTGTTTGGGTGGAAAGAAATGTATTGCGTTAATAACAGGCCACAGTGTCTCAAAGTCATACCCGGGTCTTTGTGGGTCATTTCACAAATGATCCTGTTATCTTGGGAAAACAAATGAAATGAACTTGTTACCACCAGGAAAACAGAGGAAATAAATTGTATAAATGCATGAGCACTTAGGGCTTCTGTACCTCGACTCGCTTTATCCCTCGCTAATACTTTTCATCAGTTTGTTTACCTGCCTACCTGTCTAACTGTTACCATGTCCAGCCGCTTCCCTAGTTAATAGTCACATTCAGATATTCAGTCCGGACCAAAACCTCGCTTTTTACTCAATCACTTTGCCCACTTTCTTTGTCATCACCTGAAAACTCCCCAGCCAAGCCACAATCCTCCTTTATCCAACCTCTCAGACAAAACATTTCTCTGCAACAGAGGGTGCAGTGTGTAGGACTTCTTTGTTTCAACCTCGAGCATGAAGGAGAAACTACGGTGGCTGCTAAACACAGAACCAGAAAACAGAAAAACACAAAAGTCTGTAGCAAGTGTTTAGTTCGTCTGCTCCGGGCTACTGTAAGAACATGGCAGTTCAACACGATGAACTCTGTGGAACAGGACGGTTGGTATCTGTTGATATAAGAGGCTTATAAGCTAAAAAAACATAATTTCAGGTGATTATACACTAATAAAAACAAACATAATTATGCAAATTATATTCCATCTCTGCCATATTCTTTAAACAGAGCCACCTAAATCTTACACAGTGGACCGTTAACCCCAGAGCCACAGAGCAGCAATTGTGGTGTTTGGTTTTCAGCTCAGTTTTGTAGTCACTGCAAAATGTACATACCATTCTCACGAAAGGATTATGTATTTGAACGGCATAACGATTTTTAATATGGTGAAACAGATTCCAAACAGTTAAGATGTCGCTCATTTCCAACCAAAATGTTCCTGCTCGAGTGTCTTCACGACAAATTGGGATCTTTTTCCGACTGTACTGGTCTTTAATCCCACTGCCTTATCCACAACAAACACACCTCACCTGCACATGCAAATAAACTGTCACCTCCGAAACACAGGTAAGTGTTTGGACTCGAGTCAGTTGTTATAACATGGTCCACAGAGCAGAGACTCATGTATGAAGGAAGTCATGCTATTCCCCAGAGCTTCTCCTCGGCTGCAGCTGCACCAACGTGTTTTGACCAAACACCCCGCTGAAGAGCTACACCTGACATGTGTGCCCTTTCATAGCGACGGGACCTATTCTCTGTGGACGGGAAGTTCATTTCCTCAGAGGATGGAGCCACACCTATTGAATTTTATAACGCCGTATTATTATTTTTTCCCCTCAAAGTCTATTTCTGTTCTGTTTGTGTTATTGGACTTTTCCTTTTTTTCATATATAGAAGGATATGATCTCAGGGCATGTATGCATCAATAAACACCGGGTATATCTTTTTTAGGTGTTGACAAAGACTGGAGATCGATTATCTCTTACAGTTAAAATGGATGTTGCTGACACTCACGGTGCAGGAAGATACACCTCCCTTGACCTGTTTCCCTGACAGCAACTGCCAGATGAGCGCTTTTTTACGAGGTGATAATTGAAATGTCATCTCTCTGTGATACATCTCGTGTGGATTCATAAAGCAGGCAGATATTGTACGCTCATTGTTCTCCTCACGTCGTCTTGGTTCACAGCCGCAGCACAAAACAGATGGTAGTAAGTATGGCGCAACTAAACAAAGAAAAGGAGTGCTGAAAGTATGTCCAAATCTGACAGGGAGACATATTACATTACTGCACAGAAAATCCCCAAAGTAAACATTTTCCCCTGTTGGCAGCATCGAACCACTAGAAGCCTAAAAGTCAGACAACAAAGGGTTAATTTGGCGCTTCCAGTCAGAGAGGCACAAGTAAACAAAAAAAGAGTCTGGGACTGGAGCTTCTCTCTCTGCTGCTGGAGTCGAGGCGTGACCCTTGAGATAGGCACCGGGCTATCATGAGGGCGTCTCCCTGAGTGACTGGCCAGAAGAACAGAGAGACCTTTGTTTGGCGCTGTGTGCGAAAAAGTGCTGAGCCAAGCAAGCCCTCACCTCCCCCTTCCACTCAACCTCCCTCACCCCTCCTCCCCTCCCATCCCCACATTTTTTTTTTTCTTTCTTGTTTCTCCCTTAAGAGACACACACACACACACAAATGCTCATACACACTCTCACACACTTTTGTCTGTATTTACCAGCGGTCCCAGGGGGAAAGAGGCATTGGCTTCAGCTGCTGGGAGGTTAAGGAGGGGAGTACAGAGCCCTGTTTTGTGGTTATGTTAGCATTGCATTCTGGGATGCATCTGTAGGTTTTAATATAACCTCCTGCAAAGTGTTTTTTAGTCTGGGTCTTGTAGGTAAATTGACTTTGAGAGAAATGTCACCCTGCCTGGCTCTTCATCTCCAAAACCATTATGAGGATTAAAATAACTCATGTTTTATGCACAACAAACTCTGTGTTTACTTGTCTGCTTGCAATTTTCACAATAAAATTTGGCCAAAAGCGCGCGCACACACACACACACACACACACACACACACACACACACATAAAAAACAAAACAAAAACTGTCATAGTTTACTCACTGCTCGGGCAGATTTTCACATAAACAGGACATTGAATTATTCTGGAATATGAAATGAGAATGAAAACATGTCAACATCTCATTTGGTCACATGTGCGATGTGGTGTACTCTGACGACTTGTGGGAATATAAACAATCTGGCATTACTCTTTGAAGTAACTTGACAATCCAAAATTAGTAATTTGTCTCAAAATGGATGACTTGTTTCTGTGAAGAAAGAGGGGAGGGCAGCCTGTCTGCAAGTGATTTGTGTTAAGCATCTCTATTTAAACCTACAGTGACTCTCACTTACCGTAAACACACTCGCTCGCAAAAGCAGAAACAGGCACGCTGTTTCTGAATAGTGAATAATGAAAACAGAAAAAAAAAATCCCCAGCAGTGACAGCTGTAACTACTTTTCAAACATTAATACATAAACTGATACCAGTTTGCCCTGCAGCGCAACAAACTGCAACGTGTAAATCTTTATGACATTGGGTCAGGACTGAATTCTCTACTATCCTGAGGCCATGTGTTTCCAACACACACACACACGAACACACACGTATACCCTCATTTAACGTTCCCTGTCTACACAAAGCAGCAGCCTGGGGGAGATCACTTTAGAAACCCGGTGACAGAAAAGTGAATCACAGTTTATTTAAGATTGCACCTTCACCCCTCAGAGGGAAGAGCATGTGCTGAGCTTCAGCATTGCCTCTAGGGCTTATGAAATGCTTCTATTGTTCATGCTAAATTAACTTTTTTGGGACTTTCAGTGGGGTTAAATCACTGGTGTCTAGTCACAGAAGAGGTTTTTATCTAGTGCCTTACTGGGATTGTTGCCGATTGTGGCAGTAGAGGTTTACGAGGTGACACAACACACATGACTGATTAAAAGGATCCCATGTGATTTTTTCGTTATCTGCTAGCGAGATAATGTTGCTCTGTCACGCCACTCAAATATGTGAACAACTGCTGGACGGATTGAGATGAAACTTTCTACAGGCCCTCGTACTGCCCAGAGAGCGAATCATAATGACTTCAGTAATCCCCTGACTTTTCCTGCAGCTCGCCAGGAGGTTATCCTCACCAATTGGCAACCTTCTAGTCTGAGAAGTGATCCAGGTTTTTGCTGATTTGTAGATTAGCCGGGAGGCGTAAGAGGCAGGACAGCTGGCATCACAGATTTTGAGCTTCAAAATAGTTCTTTGGAAACCTGTGGATGACGTCGCACATACGCTGTCCATTCTTTATACTGTCAGTGATCCTGACAAATATCTGCTACTTAAGATTTTGTTCATAGATTGGCACAAAATCTTCATTCATGGTAACCACTTTTTTGATCCACTGTCAGCATGGGGGTGACATTGGTGAAAAGTCTCAACAGCTACTTTAAAACGCCTTGTATGAGTTGTAGGATTCATTTTTGTCCACATAATCTGACAGACACAGCAAACATGTTTCAGTCTTATGTGTGTTTAGAAAAAATCTGTTTGTGTTTAGCAAAATGAAAGAAGCAAAAGCCATTTCAATTGTCCATAAATTTTTAATGAAAAAAGAAACAGCAATGTACCCATTTAACAACAAAAGAAATTAAGAGAAAATGTAAGATTTCGAGAGCCAAGCTCTTATGTACAGCATATTGCACTAGAAAAAGAACAAACATCCCCTGTCCTCCTCCATTCCCTCCATCGCACCATGTCCTGCGCTGTTAGAAAACTGTGCAGCAGACACAGAGCAGTCCCAACGATAACACAGCCAATGCTTAAACAAAAAAAATAAAAATGCTACATCTGGCCTGGGTCTCACTTCAAAGGACACATGAATGTGAAATCCTTGAGACCACTCTGAACGTAAAGAAAGCAATGTGAAGACAATACAAACTCCCAGCACAACCCAGCGCGGGGAGTTTCGAAATCAGTTCCACTGTTCAGTTCATCAAAGAGATATTGTGGTTTTTCACTCCATTAAATTACATTCAAACCCTTAAGATACAGATTTTTTCCAGGAATGTTGGACATGCATTTTTACTCCATTTACATATATCGAAAAAGCCCTTGAACTGAGAGTGTGACACAGCAGACTTGGCAATATCCAAAATTAAAAATGCCACAACATTGAAAAAATAAAAAAAGCAATCATAGAAAAGCAAAAAAAAAAAGTTGTTGTAGTTCTTTCTGTCTTACAAAAAGATATGGAAAAATTTTTGCTAAAATTTTTTATAAAGATAGCAACAACGTGTCAAATTTATGTCTAATGTATAAAAACACCAAATCACAGCACTTGACAGTTAAGATGCACTCTTTCTCGGATACTCAAAAAAACGGATTGAATAAATCTGATATTAAAGACACTGAAGGTTGAACAAATTATTTAAAAAAAAAAAAAAGTTTCACTTGAGTCAGGTTTGCAAAGTGGTTGGTGACGACAGGCTCAGATCAACGCCACTCCAGTGGCTGTTCAAACCCATCTCACATACAAATAATACTGGGCACCGTGGTGGCTCATTCCTCCTTCAAATGTAAACCTACAGCCCTCCTAGATTGTAGATAATAAAGCACAAAAACCTAGACGAACTAGGCCGATCCAGCATATTACAGATCTTCAAAAGGTTTCAGGAATCTAGAGTGGGGAAGTTCAGCACAGGAGTAGAAAGAGAGAGGCGCAAAATACAGTATACAGGTAAAAAAGTTGTTGTTTTTACAGTGCACATTGGTTGCAAACAGTCGTTTTCAGGTATTGAGAAGGTTTTCGCGTGGTGAAACTCGCCGTTCGTGCTGAGAGATGTCAAAGGTTGAGCCTGTGCCTCGTGAGCTGATGCGAGGAATCAAACTGATGTTTTTGTTTTCTCTATCAAGGCACGACGAACTGTGCCGACTCTACTGTACATTAATCTCACGGAGCCCAAGTGAAACGAGAGCTGTGACCAGTGACTTCCGGGGGTGATTTTTTTTTTTTTTTTTTTTTAAATTATGCCGAGTGTTGATGATGGTGATGCGGCAGGTCTGTTACTCACAAGGCACGTTTTGTACATTTGATTGTCTGTTGTTTGTTCACGTGATTTGTAAAGACTCACACTACTCGTGTGAGAATGCACGAGGCACATGGCTTTAGTCCAACCTCCCCACACACACAGGCATCAAACACACACAACTGAATGCACGTCAACAATGAGAAGAAAAAGGACTGTACACACTAAGATAGCATCTATACAGTAGCACTGAGCAAATATACACAAAATAAATTAGAATAAATTATCTAAAAGAAAAGAAAACAAACGAAAAAAATAACTTGTTCTCAATAAGGACAGGGAGTAGTTAAACATGTCGATCAGAGGATGATACTTTGGACTGAAGACCAGAGAGTGTGTCACAATTATCTGAATTGGCTCAGCGTTCAATGTTTGCAGGAAACAAACTTTTGGTTCAGCGTCTCGTATGTCGTTACAGGAAAAAAAACAACAACAACAAAAAAAAACACCTCTGTAACACACTTCCATGTTGATGTCGAGTGATAACGATTTGGAAAAACATAAAGAATATGAAATGTCTTTGCTTGTTTGGCGTCGTCTACGACATCAGTCAAAGAATAACAGCACTGATGTATGGAGTCCTCGCGCAAAGGCAAAGTTTTAAAACCCATAACAAGCGTCAGATGATTCAAACGGTTGTTAACTACTCCCTGAAGAAAACGTAAAGGAGAAAAAAAACCCATCAGTGTCTTCAAAAGTTCATATCATGAGTCTACAACAGACTGAAATAATACATCAAATGAGGAATTTTTAACATCTTAAAGTCCTTACAGACTTCTTCCTTGATAAACATTGAGAAACAGTGGCTGTGTCGTTGCAAAATGCCAACGTAGCAGTTGTCGCACGGGGATGTATAAACTTTCCCCTGGACCCAAATGTGTCCGCGTGATTTCATTAAAGTATTTGTTTTGTTTTGTCTTAACTGTACAGAAGCTGTTCTTACAAAGTTCTCGGAGAAGCTCGATGTACCACCAGCAGTTTGGTGAAAGAAAGCACTTGAATGAAAGGTTTGAGCTTCAGGATTGAATCAGTGCTCGAGACATTTTAGATTTAGACCTGGAGTGAAATAAAATAAAAATGCATCTCTGTAACTTTAACCCAAAACGTCTCTGTAACAAAGACATTTGTATTTCATTGAGAACACAGCCATTTTCTGGGAAATGTTCTTCTATGGATGTCAGTTTGATTGCAAATGCAACAGATCCCTAAGATTTTTCTTCCTTCCACTGGCTTGGATATTGCTCACCCCCCCCTTAAAAATGATGATCTCTCTCGCAGGCGACCCACAATGCAGCAAAGGGCAAAGTCGCGATTGTCAATCCAGCCAGAGAAAGAAATCCTGAAAAGCTTGAGAAAATGATGAACTCTACCCCAAGATTTTCAGGCGTCTGATTGTTTTCCAGTTCCCTGATCGTAATCCCACGAAGGAGATTAGTTTAGACTTTGTTTGTGCTTATTTGGCTTCAAAACGACTGCGGATCTCGGAAACAGTAAGCACACACTCCTACATACACATGATCACAGATTGAAAAGCGCAATCACGATGTTTACTCGACTAAAATATCTTCAGTACACCTAAATTCAAGTATGCGTTTATCATTTAAATCAACAGGATCTGAATCTACACAGTGGGGTTGTTAGGCCAACATTGAGTGGTACTGGAGATGGGGATGCTGATGGATGACACAGGTTGATATAATGTCCCTACGTCTACAGTGGAAGCTGGTAAAACACGCATTAAACTGACCAATAGTGCAACACCAGTGTGTGACACCGTCATGACAACCATTTTCAACTTTTCAGCCAGTGTGGAACAGTAAAGGATAAGAACAGGGCTTATTGTATTTCTGAGAATAAATTAGAAATGTGCCTCGAGTCCTTAAGGTTTTAAGTCAGTAACTTCAGCACAGAAATGTCCACGTCCACAGTTTGTCGCCAACAATGTGGCCTAATCTTAAAATGTATCTCTTTGTTATGATTTCCTTGATGCAAAGGAGCTGTACTGTGGCCTGGAGAGAATAAGGCATTCCCTGGACTGATGGAGGTCCTTCAAGACTTGAAATACCAAATAAAAAGAGCAGTTTACTGTACAAAATAGGTAATCTTACAAATATTTCGAAAATATCTCTTCAAACACAATGGCTCCTTCTCGGAAAGATGAAAAACAAAAAAAACAAAACAAACAAACCAAAAAAAAAAAAAAAAATTGTAATCAGTCTCCGTCCAGCGGTGACCAGTGTTTTCTTCATCTCATCTTCATATTCAATGAGAAAACGAAATCCAAACCCGTGTTCCATCTTACAGTGCCATCTCTTAAAAGTCTGGTGCCTTGTCCCCGTGGGAGGGCGAGGGGGAAACAAGGGCTGAGGCAAGGACCAGCCAGGAAGTCTCTCTTCATCTCTGCTCTCCTCTCAGACGAGGGAAGAGAGCCTCTCTTGGAAACAGAAAGCCAAACACTGCCATCGTAAGGCGCATCCAGGCAGGCAGGTTTTGTCTCTGATGCCTCATGAACTGCGGGAAGACAGAAAAACATACACACGTTAGATTATTATTATCGGGGAAGAGCGTGTTAAATCACAACTGTGCCTGTCAGACTTTTCAGTAAGGAAAGGATAACAGGTTTCTATGGTAAACCCCGTGATCTCAAACAGTATGACCAAGTAGACTGTTTCCACAACACTGGCTTGTGTCTAGCAAACATGTCTTGTCACACGCACATCCTCCCCGATACTTCTTTGGAATATACACACTCTCTGATTTCTTTGGGACTTTCATTCCTAGACAGAAGTTATAAGTGTAACGTTTAATTTAGTTGATAAAAGGATGAAAATGGCCACGCTGACAGTGACACAAGACATTTTGAAGCCAAAGTAGCTGCCACTCATCCTGATAACACTCACTCTATCCTCCTCCCGCAGGTTTCACTGATTAAATGCTGCAGTGTTGACTTCTAAACAAAAGCCTCAAAGTGAAACGCTTTCAGAGAACGCGCTGCCGATTTCATCACAGCGGTCTCCTGTAACGAAAAAGTCGGCTGAATAATTATCACAAAACAAAGGCCAAGGAGACAGAAACTGCTCCCTCCTATGGAGCGGTGTTCTCCCAGCTCTGTCATGTTTTACTGGGGGTGTGCAGCCCACATGGACTTACAGGCAGATGAAGACGGGAGAGGGAGGGCTCCTGCTGCCGCCCGCAAACTACCCTCTCTCCCTGCTCCTCCTCTCTGATCCTGCACAGCTCCCCACCGGCTTTCCGAACAGCCGTGCTCAGATATTGCAGCCTGTTGCATAAGCATTCTTGTAACGATCTCCCTCTCCATCAAGGTCTCTACCAGCCTAGCAATCAGAGCCTGCCACAGGCTATTTGATGCAGAACTAACAGACTGAACTGAATTGAACCAGCACCGCTAAATGTAACCCTAATTGTCCTTAATTGCCTTAATTCTACACTGCTGAGCTTATTTAAACAGTACCCTGGTTTGTTCCACATGAGGCTCATCTTTGTGCTGTCATTTGCATGGGCAGTTGAGCATGGTGTGTATTTTGTCTGCCCGTTTTTAGGTTAACGTACCCCAAACGATTAAGAAAAACCAGCGTGTTTGCTCCTTCGCTTAATGTTAGGATGGATTCACTTTCCCCTGAAATTTCCCTGAAAGTGTGAGGATTTTATTGGCCGCAAAAAAAAAGTAGTCAAAAAAGCTGACGGATATACCACATAAACAAAAAACCCACACATTAGCCCACGCCGGCAACTTCTGCTTGGAGAAGCAAGTGAAAAACAACAAAGTCTAACAATAGCGGCAGAGAGAACACAGAGAGGGAAGTGATTGGATATCATGAAGGATCATTTGTAATTATTCTCTCCCTTTGGAATAATCCTACAACAGGAGTATCAGATCCCGGAGGACAAAACCAACTCGAGCGCAGACAGCGGACAAAAAAGAAATCGTTCGCTCTTATCTCTCTGTCACAGAGTTACACACGCAAACCAAAACACACACACACACACACTGAGGCAGTCAGCGGGACAACTGAGGTATTGTGGGTAGCCGTGAGTCAGGCTCTATTTTTAGACAGGCGTATAAACAGCCGGCCAAGTCTACCCAGACACAGACATACGGCTTACTCCTGTTCGTGACAGTCGCATCGTTCTCACCTGCTTTTGTCAACATCTCTCACCGTATATCGCTTTCTTGTCTCTCACTCTCTATTCTATCTTCCTTTTCTTTCTTCTCCCCCATGGCAAAACAGTCACAGCAGCAGATTAGAAACCCTCCTTCCAGTCTATTTGTACTTATTAACTAAGTCCGTGGTCATGTGACTAATATGAACTCTCAGTCAGACCAGTAACAGCCTTACAAACACTGATAAGAGTAACCCCCCCAACCTGTTATCAAACACACGGTGATACCAAATCTTGTCGAGGGAGAACCGAAAAGTGCGAGTGCAGATTCTTAAAAACATCTGTAGAGACTGTGACACATGTTTCCGTGTGGATTTTATTTCTTGACATGCACAATTAACTACATATGATGAACTCCACATGGTATGTGTGCTTAACTATTCCCTCGGGAGCTTTGCAAATAGCGAGCCTCCTCGCTCTTCATCATCTCTCAAAGTCCCAAATTGTTTCATGCTTCACGTGGGTATGTTCAGTATTAAGAAGTCATTTGAGGGCAAAGAGGTCGGCCTCCTTTCAGGTGAAGGACACACGTAACAAACAGAAGACTTTGTCTTTTAAATTACAGAGCGAAGACAAAGGAATAAAGGAAACTGGTCAGAAACGGGGAGGGTTGGGTGTCATTTAATCGCCTCTTTTCGGAAGAGCATAGATTTCACTCGTTTGTTTTCTTTTCTTCTGCCTTTGTACATCAGAAAACCTATCCCTAATATTCCTATTGACTGTAATGATATGGTATCAGTTCCACTGACACGGCGTTGGCAGCGAAGTCTATAATCCTCAGCTCAGGCTGAGGTGCTGTTTAGAAGACAAAGATGACCTTGACGACAGTCGCAAACTAAGAATCAATATTTAGATATCGGTTGGAAGAAAGTCAGTTTCTATGACAGTATCAGCTGTCACAGTGTATTCCTAGCAGCCTGAGATACTGACTGAATACATATTAGTTTTGTAGCTTTAGTATCCTGTATGAAGTAACTACGGTAAATCGTGCCTTATTAGTGATTTAGGATTTTTCCTTCAGCATGGCCAAGAAAGCGGTTGAATCACTGCACATGTCTATTTTTATCCAGTGTGGGTTGTGGCCAATCCAGCTGGCAAAATGTTCCCTTTCTTCCCAAGAGTGAGCCACAAATTGGCACAAGGTAGGTTTGTCTCACTAATCAAGTAAAAGCTGACACACATAAACGGTTCCATGTAACATACAAAGACAAACTCTTAGTCTCAAGTCAACAAAATGTAGTTTTATGTCCTAGTAGCCTCCTAGACCCGCTGTCTGCCTCTGCTGGCTTATCTCAACAAACAGATGTTTAACATGCAAAGAAGAGTGTTTAGTCCGTTTTTATCTGTTTGAGATGATGTTAAAACTATTTGTGCCTGCATTGTTTACACTTTACATTTAAAAAACTGCACACAGGCCCTGAAGCTGATTGTTTGAAATGAGGACAGTCACATAAGGATTCATTTCACCGGGTGAAGTGAGGCTTACCAGTTCAACGTGATCCTGTTGGAACTTGTCTCCGATCTCCCGAAGTTTACGACCAATTTGCGCCTCCACGCTCACCCCCGCCTGCTCCTCCGGCTCCTCTGCCATCCCGTCACCTTCCTCCCCTCTGCCCTCTTCCTCCTCCTCCTCTTCAATCTGCCTCTCTCCCCGGTCTTCCATGGGCTCAAACTGAGCGGGGAAATGTGAGCGTAATCCAGCGTTGCCTAAAAGTGAAACATCAAGCTTCTTAAAAACTTGTGTTGTTGCTGTTGAATGTGAGTGTCACGCTGGATGTAAGGTTGAGAGACATTACTGGCATCAGTTCAGCGGGCAGTGAAAACACTGTGTTTAGATAGGCCCAACTATCTTGATGACTCAAAGTCCTCAAACACAGCTGTGTGACCAGCTAAGTCAAATATACAGTATGCTAGCTTTACGCTATATTGCTTTTTGAAATACAAACAGGTTTTATCAGATTTTCGCAGATGTACAAATGACAAGGTATGCACAAAGAATCCACAAAGAAGAAAGAGAGTGTTCGCAGGTGAAAAAACGCAAACACCTTATTAAATCAACAACGGCCTCGGTTAACTACAATCCTTCTGTGGGCTGTGTCACTGAGTTCACTCATTGCCTCAAGCATGCGCCTCTGCAGTCACTGCAGTCATGCCACTTGTAGGGAAAACAACTTTTTTTTTTTTAATGTCATCATGTGTGCAGAGTGTCCCGCGTTCTGGAGTTGGCACGGCGCCGAGTGCATGACATCCATTACTGCTTTAGATAACAATGAACGACGAGGTAATGCCAGCCTGCGGTGATTATGTATTGACGACTTTAAACGCAGAACAATGCGCCTCTCACGCCCTGACACTGAGTCGACAAAACAAACAAACAACAATCTTCTTCGAACGTTGGTTCAATTCGATTAGGGTGATGTCACACTGATTTGATTAGAAATGGGGGAAACAATATTGGATTAAAGTCGATGGACATATTAGCGTGGGTATGTATTTATAAAATTAGTGCTGTCTTTTTACTGTTTCAAAAAATATATTTATTTAATTTGTATTTTTTTTCATTGTGCTCATTTTTCAGGTTTGGCTTAATTGCATATTAGTAGTAATTGTATAAGTAATTAAGATAAACGTATTACACTTAAACAGTTTGTTAGAATGGCATGTTTCTCAAGTTCTTAGCATGCGTATTAAAAGACAAGGGGATCTCCAAGCTCAAATTAATTTTACGGCTTTCTTGTCTGTTTTGCAGTAATTATTCAAACGTCTGCATAACAGCCTGAGAAAAAAAGAAAACAACAGCCTCTGGCACTCATCTGATCTGACACATATCACAAATCAGATTGACAGTTTTAACAACCTGGGTCTTTACTAATTAGTAAACTAGATAAAAAGGAACGACTAATCATGTGAGGTTGTGCTTGATGCACGACATTCAGTGCTGTACGCTCAGTTTTTTCAGCAGGCTTACATTATCTCGCTCCCTTCCTTACCGTGAAAGGGTATGCGAGGCTGCCGGAACAAGCTGCAGGGCAGCGTGTTGATGGCGATGCTGTTGTTGTTGTGGCTCTGCGACGTGGGCACGGCAGCAGTGACGGCAGCAAGGGCCTGTCCGGCCGCGATCTGTGTGGTTCGGTCTTCGTATTTGACGTCCCTAAAGGGCGTTCCCCAGAGCTGTGAGATGGGCCGTGACATGTCCTCCTCCTCATCATCCATCCGACGCCTCAGCGGTAAACTCCCTGGAGAGGAGAGGGGAGACACGGGATGGAAAACTTTAGAATGAGTTGACAAGAATGTGTGTTTCGGTGGAGTGAGCATAAAATGTTTTTTATGGGACTGTGTTTGAAGCATGCCCATGTGTTTATGATGTCTAGCTGGCAGGTAATTTGGGCGTGATTTGTGTCAAGACTAAACAAAAAGTGCCAAATATGATCCTGTTATCAGTGGAAACTTTGCCCTCTTGCATATTATCTCACCCGGCCTGCATTAAATGTAAATAAATCATTAGTCATCATAATACCCAGTGAGAGGCTAATGTTGTGTCACGTAACACTGAAAACAAACAAGCAGAGATCTGCCAGTGTAAATGATCTAAGTGAAGAAAGGTAATAAACACACAAGAGGCCAGCTGTAGCCAAAGCGATTATCTCTTATAACATAGTGATGAGTAGCAACAGGAGCCAAACGTATGGAAACACCCTGTGTAGGGGGGACCCAGTGGGCGGCTAAAAAAAAATGCTACGCCAGATTTGCCACCCTCCCGCGACACATTTTGCCAAGTCGTATTTGATGATGTGCCAAATTGTAATTGAGTGCCAAAAGATTCACAGAACAGGCTTTTTTTTCCTCCTCAGAGATACCTTAATCTGGAACAGTGTGCCACAGAGCAAAGCACAGTCAGGGGATTAGCTTCCTCCTGCACCAATTCTGCAGCTCAACATTAAGAGCTATGCTCATTGTTCCCTCTCCTCTCTCTCTCTCTCTCAACCACACAATCACTGGATGGCTGCCTGTCTACACTATCACACACACACATAGAGAACAGCGGGCGGTGCGTGAGTGAAACCTCAGTGAAACCAAAGTTCTGGCTAGACTGTCATGTGCTGCGTGCAGCAGCCGTTTCATGAGGAGTAAACGAGTTTCACTCCATCCTCAACTGTGCCTACTGAACGCAAACACTCACACCCTCTTCCTCCTTGGCCACAAGCCAGAATTGGAACTACTGTTTCATCTTTTTTTTGTGTGTGTGTGTGACGAGAGCCTGTCTTTTCCTTTTCTTGTGTGGAGACAAATGGGCTGTGTTGACTGGCAAATGTAAAAGTTGGAACTGGATATACTGGTATTGTGTTTACTGAGAGAGGCGGCCCCTCAGTTGTACATCTCTTCACGAAAGTGTCCCTTTGCATGACGTCATATGAAATGAAGTCAGAGGAGGAATCTACTTCTTGAAACAGCTGTGGAAAAACACTGTTTCATTAGCCATGCCACACTACGATGCACGTCTGAATCAGACAGTTACACGGAAAAGATATTATTAATCTACACATCGGCTGGCCTTAATTGCTGCAAGGGCATTTAAGAGTGAAATCCCGCCAATGCACACTAAATATTGGTGCATTACAATAATAAAAACTGCATGAACTACTACTCCAAGTTTAGTAGCACATTAATTAATGCTATGCAAGCACTAAGGGCTCTTCTCTGCAACTGTGCCACAAGTTTCACTGAGATCAAATGTGCACTTTTGTTGTGCAAGTCCAGTCTTGAATTTCCCACTGGCAGTCAACAGAGGACTGGCAAGATAACCATAGTGTCAGACACATAAAAAAACAAACATAGACAGGGACACACACACAGATACACATATATATACACACTGCCTGGGGCATCAGGGAGGCCTGGCAGTCACCTCAGTGCTGGTCAGAGGCTCAGAGCTGCAGCAGAAAGTGGCTCCCTCTGCTGCACCATCTGTGCACCGGGCTCTCCTCCATGCCCTGCTCAGGGTGGAGGGAGGGGGACACACACAAGGTGAACTCTGCTGCTATTTCTCCTGCGTTCATGTAAAGTGGTAATACGTATCCTGTGGATATCAGCGTGCAAGTGACAAGGCTCTACTAAAGTCATAAACACTACTTTCTACAGCCAAATGTTAGTCTTTGATTGGAGAAAGACATTTTTGTTGTGTGTTGGAGCAAGTCAGCACTGGAAAACAATAGTAAGTGCACAAACAAGAGAAAGTTACAAACTACTAAAGAAAGCGATTTTCTTTAAAGATGTTTTAAATCGTTAAGAAGTAGGCTCCGGAGGACCACCGGGGGATGTGCTGCATCTTTATCCCGCATCAGGAGCGCAATGCCCCGGGCAGCTCAACGCGTAAATACCGCTCATCACAGTAGACAAACCGGTGAGGAAACAGATTGCTGACACATGCTGCTAAAGCAAAAACAATAACAACCACAGCTAAAGTTGTGGATTTTCTCTCTGACACTGATTTGAAAAAAGTAGGTGACAAACAACTTTAGCCCGGGTCTTTGCTATATATTTATTTTTTCTTCGACAAACTGTGTTATGACAGACATTATCCTCCGCTGACACTTTCTCCTCACTTCGCCTGACAACTCTTCCCAAAAACAAACACCTCTGAGATAACAGAGCCAAGAGCTTCAATCACTCGGAAGCACATATTAGTCAGTAATGCGTGAAATAACAAACAAAGCAAGTTATTTAACTTCTGAGTAATAACTGCGTGGTGTTGGAACTTGGTTTCGTGACAGACAAACACAGATAAACAGACAGACCAGCACCAGGTTGTGTCTTTTAAAGACCCCGGGAAACAACATCAGCCGAGCGAGAAGCAGCAGCAGCAGGAGGAGGAGGAGACGGATAGAAGCGGTCAGTTGGTCCGTTGAAACAAGAGAAGAAACCCTCATTTGATAAAGAAATAAATAAAAATACATGTACAAAATGTTCTCTGCCCTTTATGCCAACATTCCCGTGGTAAATCCGCTCAACTACCGTCTCTGCCCGGGCATGCCTCAAGCTGCCCCGCACATTTGTTGACAAACTCTCCCGCGAACAAACGTACGAACGAACGGACGAAGACGCACGCGACTCGGATTTGTAACGGCTCA
Source organism: Larimichthys crocea (assembly GCF_000972845.2). Lineage (NCBI taxonomy): Eukaryota > Metazoa > Chordata > Actinopteri > Sciaenidae > Larimichthys > Larimichthys crocea. The sequence goes on from NC_040021.1 coordinate 11,471,144, forward strand.
TTTTGAATTTAAAAAAAAATAAAAATAATAAAACGACCGTTAAAACTCACCGCCAGCAAACGCGTTTTCCGTTGTGATCGGTGGTATCTTGACAACTTGCTGTTAACCTCGATTCCTACGGACTTGTGTGCTGCAGCGACTCGTATCCCTCTTTGCATTACAACCACTCATAGATGTTTGCTGACTAGAGAGAGAGAGAGAGAGAGAGAGAGAGAGAGAGAGAGAGAGAGAGAGGGGTTGTTGTTGTTTTTTTTTCTTCTTTTGCTCCCTCTGTGTCAGAACGGTCCGCCCCGATGGCTGGGACCAGCCTGGGACCCGCCCCTACCATAATGCTGTGAAAGGAACAGAGTCAGCTACACTGTGTTATGCAAATCCAGCACACTCAAAGGGTATAAATGCTGTCATTTCTATAAAAAACACATTTGCATTTGTGTTTTAACAAGTGGTGAACGTAGTATTCCGTCCCCTTAGGCTACTTAAATACTTCACACTCTGTTTAAACTGTTAAAAATGTTGCTAGAGTTAAAATATTGTGCACCTGAAGCAGAAATATACTCTATATTTGTTTATTGATGACATGAAAGTACCATTTTATAGCTTAAGTTAATCAAGGTGGTGGTAATTTTAAGTATTTTACATACTGTTGGGTGTTTTGTGTGCAAAATGTTAATTTATAGTGGCCTACATGTCACATAAATGTCTTAAGTATAATATTTTCCTTTATAGTTAGAGTATTGTAGAAGCATAGAAGTATGAAACAGAAATACTCAAGCACAAGCACCTTAAATTAACAGTAGTAAAAACCCTACCACTGCATGTGGATTGATGCCATCTTTTGCCAAAATAAGCCATGGCTTGGGTACTTATGCCTGAATAACTTTAGCTTTTTAAACTAAAAAATAATATATCAAAGCTGCTACAGGTTTAAACCTGTGTCTGCATAGGATGTTGAGCTCATGCTGTATAGTATTGTTGTTGAGGTGGAAAAAAATAAAAAATAATGTGCCTGTCCCTTTAAGAGAACAGTCCTCCTTACAACCATAAGCTGGTGACAAGTAGCCGACCAATCAGATGGTTTGTTTTGGTCCCGCCTTCTGTTTCGGGTATCTTGACACGTGGAGGGGGAAAAACACAAACCCAGATAAGACATGTGACTGCTTTCAGCGCTCAGCTCAGCTGATTGGGAGCTGCTGCTAGATAAAGTGATTGTACCCACCCAATTACTCGGGGTTGGTGTGATGATGGGCCGTGTACTGTCAAGGCAACAAATAGATTCATAAATTCAATTGTCACACCAGCATGTCAGTATTCCACTACATTTCAGAGGCATTTTTTTATTATTATTACTCACACTACATTTACAGCTTTTGTTGTTAGCAACAGCTTTGCAGATTATGATTTCACATACACAACCCGATCAGCTGTCATCAACTATGAAACTATTATTATTGTATCTATGAAATCAGTATTAGTAATGAAAAATGGATAACTCTCTGGAAGCATACCATTCTACACAAAGACACACAATACACCTCTACTTCTATTTAGGCACCCTTGAACGTAACGTAAAATAATACAACACAACACAATGAAACATAAACACAACACAACATAACATGATATGACATAACATACAATAACATAATATGGTTTGGATGTTAAATGCATCCTGGCTTGACAAAAACGTATTGATATAAGTATAGAGCCATTTTCAGTTCAGCGCCTGAGGGCACACATTGTTGTCCTCATCTGATGGATGTATAGTGACAGTGGGATAAACAGCAGCCATGGCGGATGACCCTCATTGCAGGGTGGGGGCACGCCTACCCGTGGCATCACTCAAAGGGAGGAAGGAAATAAAGTGACAGTGAAATCAAGCCTTATCTGCAAAAAAAGGGGTTACTGAGTGCAAAACAGCCAGGCAAGAAAGGTAAGACTATTTGATATCGTGTGAGTCAGATTTTTCCCAGGAGACAATTTCTAGATGAAAGCAGATGCTGTTGCCTTTGCATGTAGCATTGGTCAGCCCATGCAGGATGTTATGTTTTCACACTGTCCCCCACTCTTTTATTGTACAGATGGTAACGTGTGAAGTGTGATTTTCTCAACTCTCAACACAAAATTCCCATGCCCAGTTTACTGTCAGACCAGCAAAACAATCCCAGCTCAGCCTTGTTTAAACTGCTGCTTGACGGCTCCCAACCCCCCATCCACACCAACCCCCTCCAAATCCAGTCTTGCAGCGAAAAAAAGGGACCCCACCCAAAATTTGGAAGACTTTACATGGTGGTTGTTTTTGTGTTGCTCACTCTGTCTTTCTCCCTCTCTTTGTATATGCCCATTAGTTATCAGTCAATGAACATTCAAGCGGATTGCATGCATAGGAATGAACAAAAACAACATAATTTTACAGTCATTTTGCTCCACAGTCTAACAAGCATTAACCATGTAATGCATGTTGCATTAAAAAAAAAAAGCTCAAATATCACGCTGAACAGCAGTTTTGATCCTGTGGTACGAGTATTCAAGTTGAGATACTGGTTGCTTTAGCTGCTACATGAAGGTGTCAGTAAAGACAATAATGTGTACTAGGTTTTATGTTCTATGGTATTTTATCTGTTCTCAACTGATATTTAGATGTTTATGTTTTGAAGGACATGGCTCAGTTATGGGAATAATTATCATAAAACCTCATCATTAAAAAACCCTTTGAAGAAAAAACAAACAAAAAAACATCAGTTTTGCAACAGTTTGATGTGGTATTCAGGCATTTAAAGATACTTTTCAGAGGTAGAACCTTTCAAAAAATTAATTAGTCTTCTGTGGGCTGCATTTAAAAAACAAAGAAATTAGTTGCCCATAAGCATTCCATCACTTTTTTCTCCCCCGAGTTCCCTTTATCAATAACTAATTAATGTTCCCAAACAACAGCTCCAAGAATAGTGAATTTTAATCACAGTCCTGTTATCTCATTGCCAATGGCCTCAGGGGAACACAGTAGTTTTGCAAACTGTGGCTTGGTGAAGTGTTTTTTGAAGACAGAGCTGTTAACCACATTTGTGTTGCAAATAGGATTTGTTCTCCGTTCTGGCAGAACATAACATGATGCGCTGTCAATGCAAGAGATTCGGAAAACACGAATGTCATGCATTGTGCAATCTCATGCACTGTTTTAAGTCATTTGCTTTTACTTTTTACTTTCAAGTGCACAGCTTCAAGCCTTTTGAAGAGGAAAAACAGGCTTTGTGCTGGCACTGAACTTAGAACTTGTCATCTAAACTGAAACTTCCAGTACCTCTAATGTGTCAGCTGCGGTAGCAGACAATGTGTCCCAGCCCATTTTTATTCAAGCGATTTTCCCCAGTGAGGCAGTCAAAAATTATCCACAGTGAGTTATTTCTGACTATGTGCTGCCAGCGGAGGTGATAAGGCTGTGGATGTTGAATTTTTTCAAGTTCACTGTATAATGATACAATTTGCTTTGTGCCTTTTTCCCTAATGGTCCCTGACGTCCAGACGCTTTGTCTTCAATCCTCAATCAGTTCCACATCCAAACAACTCCATCAGTGTTTGTGCTTGTAGTGCATGCACTTTTGCATCACAATTTTATGGTTTCTATCCCCATGCCATTTAATTATCTACCTAAATCCCTGCTTTAGGAGGCAGTTTTTCACGTAAATTGATTCTGAAATTTCATGACAGAGATGCCAAGTTTTCACAGGTTACTGGAAACCTCTGTCCGCCTCCACTCCCTCCTCCTCCTGCCTATTCTGTCAGCACCTCTTGATTTTAACCACAGGTACAGCCGGGGCTCAGCCAATGAATGAAGCTCTCCCAGGGTTCATCCAAAGGTAACACATTTGAAGCCCAGAACCACCCCAGGGGAAACACTTCCTTATGATTATGCGTATTTTGACACCACTTTAATGCCATGAATTAAATGTAACCCAGTAAAGAAGTAATAGTGGGCATGTTTTGGATGAAGCGTTGTATGGAAATGAATTTGTTGCATTGTATCTGTCAGTTTGTCTTCACATGTTTTCAGCTGCTATGCCAAGTTAAAGTAAATGAACACTTAATGATTACTGAACAGCAGCAACGGCGGCAGCAGCAGCTCAGGTGGTAAACAAACCATTTGTCAGGCAGACTGGCAGCCTGATGACACTTGTGCAACATCCAAAACAGTTCCTAGATCCAATTTGCAGGTGTCTCTGCACTGGTGCATAGCCATATATCATTTTGTTCAGTTGGTACAGTTTGATAGCATCTTTTATTGCTTGAAATCCAGTGTGGTTTTACTTATCATTTGTTATGATTTGATTATTTAATAGGACGTGCCTGTGCAAATAATTTAACTGGGAGTCAAAGGCAACCAGACTTGTTTGCTCTTGACACAACAGGATTTAACACTTCATCAGTCGGAACTGATTGACTCACTTAGAAATCTTTTGAATCAGATGACCAATACTCTTTATGGATAGACTAATTTTCGCAAAAGGGATCCAAAACTATTCCACTATACTTAGCCTTGAGGTTGGCATTACCATTTAAAATTGACCATAACACACAGACTTGAACAAACCACCAGACTGTCCAAAACTCTGTACAGAAGCATGTAACTATGGGGCTTTAAAGGATCATTTCGGGTTTATTTAAATTTTTATTTGAATTTCATAGCTGAGCTAACTTTTCTTACGATCATTGCTACAATGAAGTCTGACGAGGCAAACTTTCAGGGGGTAACATTGAAACTGTGTAACTGCACAACTTATGGCATGGTAGATTAGAGAAGTTGTTTTTGATGAATTTTTCTGAAAGTTAGGGTTATACTTTCTAATCTTCCTTTCTTTTACGAACCATTCTATATATCTATATGGCGATATGATCTTTTACATTCAGTGCTAATGTAAGAAGTAGTGCACCCTCTATGTAGTGAAGCTGAGGATGTGGCAGGGCAAAGAGCGAAGAGTTTGTGTCCTATGACCTGCAACTTATGTTTGCATCTTTTTAAACTGTGACCACAGTCTTTAACCAAGTATTTGGTTGCTTAACCCTAACCATAGTTTATCTGCCATAACCACATCCTTTCTTTAACCCTTACTCTAGTAGCCGTGCTTAGATATTGAAAAAAGTAACACATTTTAAAATATTTGCACTGGATGTAAACATAATTCAGGGTTTTGAAGAATAGCTGTCTGACGGATTTCTTTTTAGGAATATTACCATGTGTCCCAAGGACATTGACTCAGTTTTCTTTGTATCTGTTTTGAATAGAAAAATTCAAAATAGAAGAATTAGATGTCAAAATTATTACTACTTCTGCTACTATAAGTGAACATGTCATTTCGAGGTTGCTCAAATTGTCGCTTTGAGTTGGAATGTAATGGATGCACAGTGGACGTCTGTCCACTCACACTTGCTGCTCTCCTTGTAGCCCACTGTGCACTCAAGTGACAATAATGGGATTTTGGGAAGCCCAGGTCAGATGTGATGAACTGCTTCCCTCTGTTAACAGAGGGTTCAAGGGGGGTGGGGGAGATAACATGTTCGTGAAAGATATGTCTGAGTTTGTTTTGTTTTTTTTAGGGTGGAGGAGACCAAGCTGTTCTACGAAAAAGGGGCGGCTAATCTTATCCAGAACCTTGACATGTTGTGCTCTGACAGAGCTCAAAGGTTTAGGTGCCACTGTACAAGAAGTACCTCAGCATGTGCTCTTGCAGTTCTTCATCTCTGCTTTTATACACCTCCTCTACAGAGACACAATTTTCTAAATACTTCATTGGCTGCTAAAGTGTTGGTAGGTAGGCGCTGTGCGGCGGATTAAAAAAAGAAAGCAACGATAAATCATTGAAGGAAGGAGACATGGATGGAAATAGAGTTGGAGTTGCTCTTGTTTCTACGGTAACTGTCGATGGGGAGGTACCAGGGATGAAAGTGGAGGGAAAACAAACCTCCCCGCTCCGATGGCAACAGCACAGCAATTGGTTCTCGTTTCCTGCGAGGACAGGAAGAAAAAAAAAAAACATAACAAGGTCCCCTAGTAGCCCAGGAGACACAGTTCGATGTTGCATCAGAAAGCAAGAGGCAGGGCAAAATGAACATGCGCTCACAAACATGCACACTCAACTTGCACGTGCACATACACACACCCGCTCGCTCTCACACACACACACACACACACACACACCCAATCACATGCTCCACTTCACCCTGCAGCCGCCCCCACCCCTCCCACTCCTGCTCTCTCACTCTCCCGCCAAAACATCTACAGCACGTGAAACCTGCCTAGAAACCGAGGGGAAACTTCCGCCTTGCTGTGATTGGCCGAGCTCCCTAGCAACCGCGTATGCACAACCAGCCAGTCAGGCGCGTTGTGAGAGACACACTGACCCAATGAAACAGATTATTCAGAGGCGCGGGCAGGCACAGTGACCTGGTAACAGACAGGAGAAGAAGTCAGGGAGATGCTGGAGGGAGAGAAGAAAAGCTTTCTGCGATTGGCTCGCAGATTTCCTCTTTGTTCTGATTGGCTTGATGCTCTCCACTTTGCAGTCATTCATACATTTCTCTGCCTGCCTCAGCATTAGATGCCCTGTTTCCTCCACCCTCAGCCAGTTCGTTCAGCTTTCAGAGTGTCCACCCTGCCCTCAAGGAAATCCACTGCCCAAGGTCAAGGCAAAGTCTGCCGCTGCTGAAATGGGATTGGTTTAGACAAGCAGGAGAAGAACGAGATCCTAGTAACAAGTCTACCTCATAATGTCAGCGCGGGATTAAAGCTTGTGATCAACAACTTGTTAAACAACACAGAGTGCTCATCCTGTTGTTGCTGCTGATTAGCTTGTTATTGTCTTGCCTGTAATGGACACGGGCCAGCGAAAGACGTAATTAGCTTTTCACTTAATAATGCAGCGTTTGACAGGCCTGTTCTCCGGGCAAGTTGCAAGACACGAATTAGTAAATGGTTAGTTTGTTTTGAAAAACTTAGCTTTTGAAGACAGCCCGGGCGAGGTTTGCAGTCTTTTTAACCATTCCAAACTGCTTGCTCCAGTAGTGTGGGGAATTAATGTCAATACCCTGCAGGATCAAGAGTTCACATTGAATAGTTAATGAGTTGGGGGAGAGAAGGACTCAAATGATTCTGCTATTCGAGCATGCCACGCATACTGCCTAATTTAACATAACTGCAGGCAAAAACTCACTCAGGCAAGAACATTATACTGCTATGATTAGTAAAAACAACATTACCATCCAACATAGAAATTGCTCATAGCTCCCTAACAAATTAGTTTACTTGGGTTGGAGGAAGAATCTATATTAGAGAATTTATTTTCCTTTTCAACAATAAATGCTACTCTGTGTTTTTTTTTTTTCTGCACTGAATATTTTATTTTAATTTATGATTTGGACCTAATAAGTGTTTTCACGCTCTTTACAAATGGTACAATAGACCGTTTGTACTTTATTAAACCTCCCAGAAAGTGTGTTTTTCATGTAATGACAAATGATACAAGTCAAGCAAAACTGCAGTCAAAGACTGTTTCTTTGGTCAATGTCAAAGGTTTTACTGCACTCTAATGCACCCACTTGACAGTTTATTTAGTATACCTACAACTACAGCAGTCTAGCAAAACAGCCCTGCAATAAAACAGAGGCTGAGCTGAACACAAGCACACAGGGACACTTCAACAGGCACTACTGATGCATGAAGCCAAAGTTATCATTTTCGCTTTTGCAAGTATGAGAGGGTCCACTAGGGTAACTTAAACTTCCTCATCGGAGGGTGTAAACGTAGGCTCTGTGTGGACGTCTGCATACCTCCAGTTTGTTGTAACCTCTCACACAGATTACAGAATACATCTCCATGTGACGTCCTCCCAGCAGACGTCAGAAAGTAGTACAAACTAAACTACTACCACAGCTGTCCCTGTACACATCCACTTATATCCAGGCCTTGAGTTATCAGCTACCTTAGAGCTTAACGCCTGTATAGTTTGTACATTTGCAGTGTTTCCAGCTGCCAGATTCAAACTTTAATGATGCAAGGTGGAAAAATTCAGAGTTCCTTCGTTGTAGCTAGGTGTAAGAGTACGAAGCTTGAAAAAAAAATAGTTCCAGTATTTGAGAAATATGTACTTTCTTGCTGAGATTTGGTGAAAGATGAAGTCACTTCTCTTGGCCAAGAAATAGTTCTTAGTGATATAAAAGGTTAGTGATAGGTGGATTTTGTTATCTTTGAAGAGAGCCAGGCTAGCGGTCTCCCCGTTTTACAGTCTTAGTGCTATGCTATGCTATGCTATGCTATGCTAAGCTAAGCTAAGCTAAGCTAAGCTAAATTAAGCTAAGCTAAATGGCTACTGGTTGTAGCGTCATGTTGAATGTACAGAAATGAAAGCAGTATCAATCTTTTATTGTAACTCTCCCATAAAAGTGAATCACCAAAGTGTTGAGCTATGTAAATACTAACTCGGTGAAGTGTCAACGGTTCCTGGTAAAAAGGGGACTTTTACCCTTTGTTACTAGCCCTGCCTTTCTCTGTCTGTGCATACCATGCACATATGCGTTTGAGTTCTTCAGTATGAACGCTGTGTTGTGTATGATAGAAGGTGAATTTGTTCCCCAAATGAATTGCTATTAGGAGTCCCCAGAGTCCTGGGTAGCCTGAGGAATTATGGGATAAAGATCACATTGTGTTTAGCAGTCATCACAGGAGGATTTCTCATAGGGATATGTGCTTTTGTGAAATCTTAGATGTGAGTTTCTACCATATTCTTATTGCCAAGATAAATATTACCTTGTGGGAGATAAGCACAGTCTGCATGGTGTGTGTGCAGTTGAGATTAAAGGAAGCCGAACAAGCCTTATATCATAAAGTAAATCAGAACGTTTGATCTTCAAAGTTGAATTGTGAACTGTCAGCACCCCGAGAGATTTTGCAGACCTTGCTATAACAGGGTCAACATGAAAAGTCTTTTATTTCCTGCAGACTTTATCTAACTTATTAAAGGTCTGCGATCTTATTTTCACTCGTTGCCAAAGCCTCATTACTGTCAGAGGGGATGACATCAAGACAAACAACGCTTGAGGGCCTTTTCAAATGGCCTGGAGCACCCGATGACTCACCTAATTTAAAGCAGTGTGGTAGGGGAACATAAATCCTGCCTGTCAATATGCGGCCCCATCTTTCACCAGTCTAGGCATTTCTCGGAAGTCGATATTTGTCATGATTTTGAAGATTTTATGTTTCGTATTACGTCATTCCTCCAAGCTATGGGGATTTACATATCCTTGGGTTTCTGGGGGGGATCAGCGGAACACCGTGCTCATCCGTGAAATGACCTATTCAACTATTTTTGTTTGGCCTGTAGAGGTTTGTCTCTGCTGTCTGTGTGAAGCTAATTGGATACAGCAGAGCACCAAGCCAGGCTTCACAGCCAAGGGGAATGATTCCAGGAAATAAAGCATAAAGGCATTGTCTCTATGAAAACAGTGTGCGTTCAGGATTTTAAGCACATCACCATCGCCGGAAAAGGATTGGCAGAGAGAGACAAAAAAAGAAAGATGTTGGAGAGGTCTGTGAATAGACAGCAAAATCCTCTCTCTTCCTCTAAACACTGACACAAACAGTTCCTCTTAGTTTTGATTCCACAGGATGTAGTATTGTCATGTTAATAATTACTTCAGCAGGAAATGCTAAGGAAGGGATTAACATATGCAATATTCATTCATGTTTGACTGTAAATCTTCCAAATACTACTCCTGGTCTTCATCAAAAGTGAATATACTCCTTATGGAAAGGTAACTTTAAATTATACAAATGCTGGGAACTTTGCTTTAATTGCATCTCATTTATTCATTCAGCTCTGACCTACATAGCAACTTTTCCGAAAATAATTTATCAACCAAATCAATTTTCCTGTCTTGGATTAGCAGACATAGAAGACCTACACCAATTTCACAACATCACCTCTCTGACATGGTTTAGAGATACAGCAAACCAAAACCAATTGGGCAGCTGGTTCTTTCTTTGAAATCACTCACACTTGTGCAGCTTCCTGTCTCAGGGGGGTCAGCAGCTCTGAAGGATCTCTTCTGTGGAGACTGCCTGGAGGTGTGACAGACGCCCTCTGATCTACCGGCGCCTCTGAAGATCTGAGGAGAGACTTTGCCCATACCGTCAGTCACAAGCGCTCCTCATATTAAAGCAGTGACACTTGAACAAGCCACGCAGGCACCCAGCGTGAGCCCTGATTTCCAGCGCCTTCGTAAAAATAAAGAGCTGGAGAATATCTCAGAGGGAAAAGTGGATATACTGTAACCATGTCAATCCCGGGCACGTTTTGAATAATTTTAAGGTTATCTTAATTGGACAACCATTATCCAGTAGCTCATTCAGTGCACACTTGCTCTCAGTGTGTTGGTTTTTAAGCATTTTAACTAACACCCACCATGTTTCACACTTCAAATGTTGGAATATACAGAATGCTATTTTGTACCCCTCAGCAGCGGCTTTGCTGACATTTCTCAATTGGTGTGAAGAAATGATCCAGTTACCGCAGAGGAATCTTATGCTTGTGAAATTCTCTTTTCTGGTCAATTTATGAAAGAAGGAGGAGGCTGCATGACTGAGCTGCAAATTAATTTTACTATTTACACTGGCTTCCTTTCTCTTTTCCCAGGGGCTTCGCTTTGTGGGTGACTGAGCGTTACACAGCTTTCTGTCACTGCTGCATCAAGCACATGGGCAGCAGATGTTAGCGGTGTGTGTGCCAGCACGGTATTGGTTGCACAATAGTCTTGTGTCATTTAGATAAATTTCATTTCAGGCAGAGTTTCACAAACACACCTGTGGCCAGGACCACCTGGTTTTGGCGACCAGCACATTCCTGCAGCTTGCAGTTAGTGGAATTAATGGGCTGTCCTGAATTCACTGTGTGCGTTGGACGAATGGCTATACCACACTCCAAATATCGTGTATGAGCTAAATGGTCATTACCTGCACTATAACATGCTCACAAAGACAATGCTAACATACTTATATTTAGCAGGTGTAATATTAATCATGTTTACAATTTTAGCATATTACCATTGATATTAAGCACTAAGACTTTGGGGGAAAGTCAGACTAGGAGGGTGTCTGGCAAACTGAGCCTTGGCACTAGCAAAAAGTCAACACACGTGTGCTGTAGTTTGCAAGCCATAGCCATACAGACCTCACCAGCATCTAAACAGACTGAATTTGAGGATATTTGCAGGTATATACGTGCTGTTAGGTGAAGCCTATGTGTAAGTGATAAAAACTGTAGTTCCTCGAATGGCAACTTGAGGCTGGCTACAGAATATGTCAATATCCATAATCCATATACTAAAATGTCAAGAGCCTGGTACAAAAAATAATTTCTATTTAACTCACCCATTCAAATTATATTGAGTGTATTCATTCAGCCTCCCTCAGATCCACTAACAATCCACATCCATTTTTAGATTAGCCGTTAGGCTGCAGAGGCAGGACTACAAAAATGGTGACGGTCAGAGCCTCCACATGAGTTTCAAAACGTCTTTTCAGAAACCTGTGGGTGACATCACAGATATGACGTCCATTATTTATACTGTAGATGGCTTCTCCCAAATGTTTGTTGTTTCACTTGCACGGTACATGTTCATTCAGCAGAAAAGCTGATCTGGGTTGTTGGTCACAGTTTGTGTTGTGTAGGAAGTGATTGAATACAAGTTCATCATCTGCATAGAGGGAAAATAAATTAAGAGGCATTATCTTGAAATAAAGAAAGATAGATTCTACCTTTTGGTGTCTCATTTTTTTCTCAAACAGGAATGCAGGACATTTGATTTGCTGAGCAGGTATGTATGCTGTTGCCAAAAAATGATTCTATTTTAGTTAGACTTTAAAGTATCACCAAAGATATTACAATTCAACCTGAGGGGGACATGAATGACTGTTCCAAACATCACATATATCCATTGAGTAGTCTTCCAGCTATTTTATTCTGAACCAAACTCGTCCATACTGCTAGGTTGGCTAAGAATATGTTACTTCACCTCAGGCCCTGTCATATCTGAGGGACACAAAGTGGAGGGATACACATTAATAAAATCTAAAGATCAATGTCAGGTCAAGTGTTGCAGCTACTTGTGTTCAAAGCTTGACTATAAAATATGATGACTTGATGAGCTGTGTCCAAGACACGTATTTTCCAAGAAATTGCATCAAATATTTATGAAGGTGTTTCCACCGGAGATATTTTTAATTGTAAGAGAGTTCTCCACTGCCTGTTTAATAATAGAATATACCAGGTAGTCGCCTAACTAGCAGTAATGGCTGGAGACACTGTCTTCTGCTCAGGGCGTTTTTGTGCGGATGAAACGATCATCATCCAGGAATGCTCACACACTGAGACAGCATCGTGACAGCCATGCCTTAAATTCAGGAGTTCACAAAGGCGAATATGTCTCTGCCTACTTGAGAGAGGATGAGTAGATTTTGGCATTGTGGAAATGAGCTGTAGCTGGCTGGTCCTCCATAGCCAGCAGCCACAGTCAGTCTCCTCATCTTCCCCCAGTCACCCATCCCAGGGGAAGCGGGAACTGACGTGCCATTAAAGAGGCTTTGAAGAGAGGCAACTGTCAGCATGACTGCCTGCCTCTGCTTTTTAGCAGTGAAGGAATGGAAGTACAGATCTGTGTGCAATAAGGACAGAGTGAACAGCTTTTGGAGATACATCTCACTGTGACTAGTGCGCTACAACGAATGAGAGATAGGTAGAGTGGAAAGCTTTTTCAGCAGACAAAAGATAACAGGAAGAGCATCAACATTTTTCTGAGGTAATCATATCTTAATATAGAATACATTCAAATAATAAAGTAAGTATATACAGTAGGGGAGTTTTTATCCCATATTTCCATTTGTCCGTGACCTTAGTGACATTTCAAAGACCTAATTATCTCAAACACACACTCTGGGGGAGCCAAGCGTAACCAAACCCACAATGATGTCATGTGTTCAGTAGCCGTTCAGTAAAGTGACTTGACGAGAGGAGATGACCTCATTTCCTGTGTGGTTAAAGGAATCTTGGGGACTTTCTCTGCTGGCGTCAAACTACTTATTCAGATTTAAACACAAACATACAGTGAGTTTGTTTTGCTATTTTTTTGTACATTCTACTCAGAGCTGTAGCCCACAGAACAGCATCAATAGATTGGATGCCATGAATACATTTTATGCATGTCATAAAAACTAACACCCAAGGGTCATGTAGTCTCGTAAGTGACGTTTTTTAAAAATGATTTTCCACATCAAGCCAGTTCACGCCACATTTCATTGTAAGCTTGATTTCAATAGTATTCACTGCAGCCTTCATGACTCATTTTGCATACTGTCCCTTGAACGATTTCGTTCATTGTCTGTTTAGTCTCTCTGAATAAGCATGTGCCCCACCCCTCGCTCAAAGCAACACCGCCACGTCTGGTAGCACAACTGGTGCGGGATCAAAAGAAGTCTTGTAAACAACCCATGAAAAGGGTTATGTTACGGATGACACCATCACTTAATTACAGTGTCTCTTACACAAAGCCGGGTCTTGCTTGTTACCACCATGGAGGGATGTACAGAAATGGATCCAGATGATGCTTGCTGTTACTGGACTGTGTTTCTTGATAGTAAATCCAGTAAACATGTTTATTAAGGAATTAAACAAACATGAGTTATTACTGTTGTAGCTCATCATGACAACTTCTGACTGGATACAAGATCTGTTCATCCTTCTTTGATTCCCGTAAGTCCACGACTTAAGTTACAAGTGTGGTTTAAATGCTAAAGGAGGATTGGGAGCTCTCAGGTCACATGCATTATATGACCTTTGACCTTGTTTGTGTGACTGTGTCCAATGGCATGGGATGAGATCAGAAACTGTGGGCCCCATCTAGTATCTGACACAATAAACCGACAAACCAAATCACTTTTGTATTGTTTTGTTCTCTATTGTATTTCTTACTCACATGAAAAATGTGCAAACTAACATTATTTCTACCTAAAGGTCATCACCATCCAACAGTGTGAATGACAACTAAGTGTCTTTCCACTGCCGTACTTGTGAGGAAGTGAGAAAAATTCATATCTGCTCTCATACTTTCAGCAGTTAATTGCAGTACCTGCTGTAAAAACGTCATTAAATATTGGATAAGATGTTTAACATGTTTTTACTCGTCACTGTGGAGTATTTGTAACATTTCAGCAGTTTCACTTCCGTGATATATCTATATATATATATATAGATTATCTATAGAATATATCTGATAGTTAATGAATGTAAGATGTATTTTGTGCCCAAACTTAACCAAACCTTAACAACAGTGATGTAATATCCGAAAATAGTTGTTGAATCTCAACATAATAAGATGTTCAAATATTACAAATACTCTGTAAATCTGTGGGCAGATTATTTAAATAAAGTGTTCCCATGAATTTTAACTCCACCCTCACAGGTTTATTTTCATGCACTGTTCATTGCAACCCCCCAAAATAGTTTTTGCTCATTCATAATCCTTTTTCATTTCATATATACAATTTTAAAGTCACCTTATGTTGTTATTTTTAGCACTGGTTTAATATTTTTAGTCCGGAGCAGCTTCATTCCCAGAAGTGAACCACATCTATTCACACTGGACATAAAAGACCGCCACAATTTCCACAAGCTGACTTCTTTTTTTCCTGAAAATCCCTACAGGTTGTCAGACTGGCATTTTTTAAGGAGCAATGGCTTTGAAGTCCTCACCCTGATTTAGCAGAGGAAGTGAATGTTTGCTCAGCAGAAAGTCAAGGGAGAGGCATGCAGGTGGACAGAAATAGCTGCAAAAACTTTCTCCCCTCTTTTAGGTGGGTGGATAAGACTCTGGGGCAGCAACGGAGGCAAACGGTGACATCAGGATTACCTCCCACGCACACATACATGCACACACACACACACATTTCAGTACAGAGCCTCCGATCCTGTGGTAATCGAGGCGTCAACACATCAGGATTAAATGATGTCATCCCAATACAGGCTGTTCTGTGGTTTCCCTCTGAGGCCCCTGTGACCTCTCAGGAGGCACCTGCAGTTCATAAACATCACCCATGTGTAGGGGGTTCACAAGAACAGGCACAGCCCAGATGGCCAACAATGGGCTTCAGAGGTGCAAAGGGCTTAAACCAAATCATCAGAGCATTCCTGGTGTGTGCTGTCAGCCTGTTCAGGGGAAATCCAGCTCAGGAATGTCATTTACTTTGTTACTTTGGCAGATGAATCCAGTCGGGTCACTGAGTATGAGACCTTTGAGTATGACTTTGTAGTACAAGTTTAAACTACTAAGTAATCAAAACTGAGTAGCAAACTGAGTTTGGAAGTTTATTCTTGAAAAATAACCAAACACCACTTACTAGATTTTACCAACGGATTTAACTAATGAGTGGAAAAAAAATTGAGAAAAATAAGTGGATGTTGGGTTTTAAGGCTTTGTTACACATTGTTAAAAGTAAACTTTAGAAGATGAGAACACTGATTGCGAGACTGTTTCTGAGCTTCTGGTGATGACAAAACTAAATGGAAATAAGAATGAGAAATTGGTATTGTTGCTATTTGTCTGTCTTTCAGCCTTTTATTTTATGAAGCTTTTACCAATGAGTCCGAGATTTACTCTTGTCTGGTGGCCTCTCACTTGGTCACTATCTCCTTTGTCTTCTTAGCTTCCTCTGTCAATGTTATCTTCAGCCATTCTCCCCTGTCATTATGTCCATAAAGGCTGCTGAGCCTGGGTTACATTGCCTGCTTGCCCAGCTCCGGTTCTGGCACGACACCGGCTTCACTTCCACATCCCAGATCTGAAAACCTCTTCCATGCGATCCAAAACTCCTACAGTACAAACACTAACACTTCCCTGTTACTATGCGCTCACAGTCTGGGCTAACAAACTGAGCTAACAGTAGCTAACAGCAGCTATAGTTTTGTCCAGTTTCACGAAAATCAGTCAAACAGTTGGTGGTGTGTCACTTAGTGTCGTTTAGTGTTATGTACGTTTGGAGCACAAAGTAACATAGCACAGAAACAAAATATTTTGGTACACATAATTGTCTTAGAGCAGTAAAAAGTCTTTAATAAAACCAACATTGGGTAGATTCTGGTGGTACATACAGACCTTTGCTGCATGTCCTCCCTCCCCTCTCGCTCTCTCTCCTCATTTCTTATCTTTAAAAAAAAGGTGCAAATGCACCAAAAAATACTTGAAAAAAAAAACCTGCTTGTGTTGCCAGGTTGTAGAGAAAAAACAATTTGGCAGGTGTGTTATCATCTAGCATAACTTCCCTTGTCTTTTAAGCTCTTAAATTTATCATGCCCGCAGTCTGCATTAATGAACTGAATGTTCAACCACTTAGAGAGCTGCAAAACATCTCAACCCGAAGGCAAGAAACTCATGACTATTTGTTAATGACCTCCTCACTTTTTCATAAGCCATCAAGTCTGCAGTTAATAATGTTAATAAGTCATTAAAAAAAGGTCATGGCTTTCTCACTTTCTAATAAGCCATCAAGATGAATTAAAGGGCAAATGAAAATGAGGAGGAGGAGATACATTGCTTACAGGGGATTTTCCTCAGCATAAATTTGTCCCGCTGTTGATCTATGATTGAATAACCACAATAAAAAAAGGTTAAAACTTGATAAAAAAAAAAGCCTTATTAGAAACTGTATAATTTTTTCCTGTTCACTGGTTTGAATTCATTACCTAGAAAGTTTCCCCAGCAGCTCTGTACCTGCGCTGCGACTTATCAATGAAGAACCCTGAGAGCATTTAGAATTAGATACCTCAGTGCCACCTCAGGTGTCAGAGAATATATTTACATCTTAATTAGTGCTCCTAACAATCCATCCAATGTGGGGAAACTGTGTTACAAACAGCCCAGGGGTGAAAGAAACAGGCCCACTCTCGTACAGACAATAACGCGTGTCTAATGAGTCCATCAGCCTGACAGCACAGTGTCCTGGGGGACCCTCCGATCATGATTACCAGTGTATCACAGATGAATGTTTCTGGATTGAGAATGCCATCTGTCACCACATTTGAGTGTATGTTTACCAAACAGGGGAGGTAATTCATGTGCAAGTGCACCTGTTTGTTGTTTTTGCCAAATTCAAGCAACTTCCCATCACATGTCACATTTCCTCCATATTCTCCACAAGTCATATATGTGTAATCGAGGTTCAGGACCCATGAAACATATGCATGTCTGTATAGGTCAAAAGCCACCGAGATATGAATGATTTACCAGCCATAGCTCACAAGCACACGCAGGATATTAAGATTTCAATAATTGATGCTATGTCCCATTAGTCGCCAACACAATTTTCACATATCAAGTGAGGCAATGAAACAAAAAATGATGTAAATCAACTTACCTTTGCATTTCATGGTTGAAAAAGGGTCCCCGTGGAGACACAGCGAGGTGGAATTACTCACACAGTATAAAAAGACTGTTGCACGCTACACATCGGAAACCTCTTCAGCACTCACAGCACTTGAATCCTGTCAACACTTGTTCCTTTCACTTGGAGTACAGTAAATATTTTCTCCATGTCAAGGATTTTTTTGTGTGTGTGTGTGTGTGTTTTAGCTATGAATCTTCAAATCGAAGATGGAAAGCATTCATCAGTCGATACGACTGCTAGGACGTAAACATCACATCTCGTGTCATCATTCAGTAATTTACTTTTATCTCAGGCGTTGTACATGTGCAACTCTCTCTACGGTGGTGATCTTAAAACCATGTTGAAAGAGATTAAAAAAATAAATGTATGTGTGAGAGGGGGTGGGTTTGATTTGCCAAATATGAGTTAACCGAGCACACTTGAGCTCTTTGACACCTGACATTTCTTCATCTCAAACATGCATCCATTAAGACTCTTTGACAACAACTGTTCGGCTAATCCTGCAGTCTTATTTACACATAAAGTCTGCCATTTGCCTATAAACCTATAATTACTGTGCCATTGTTATGTAATATATAATATATTATGACAGTTATTCTTTACAGTGCTAATATTCCTGCAGATATTCAAATGTTGACTCTAGCTTTAATTAAAACCTTGCTGATGCTCAAAGTCTGGATCCAGTCTTAAATTGGTTCACCTAAAATGGTCTAACGCAGGATTAATAACTCTAAAATAATAATACAAAAGCATAATTCATCATGGATTTTCACAGCCACAGTCTGTGTGTTGGAAGCAGTGAATAACAGTGTGCCATGTGTTACATTTCCGCAGTGTTTAGCTGCCATGCTGCCTTGTTACCGCTCATGTTCATATTCTGCACACATTCGTGGACAGTTGTTCTTTCTACAGTTGTAACATGTGCTCTGGTTTCTGGTCGACTTCCTCTAGGTGTGAAGGGGAAGCCTTCTGTGCCTCGTGATTCAAGTGTGTGACATACGAAAAGCAATCATATGATAAGACAGATGCTTATGGTTTCAGAAAGCTCTTTTTGCCCAGATACAGCCTGAGTGTGTGTGTGTGTGTGTGTGTGTGTGTGTGTGGCGGTGTGGGTGGGGGGTGGGAACTTGTTTACAGCTCACACACGCTGCTTTGAGTCCTCTCGACAGGGGAAGAAAGACAGCGTACCAGAACTTGGCAGAGTGAAAGTGCAGCACACTAGCGGTGAGTTTTCAGGGATAAAAATACTGACGGTGAGCAGCCTCGAGCTCAGCGGTGAGACTAGAGGTACAACAGCCTTTGGGCTTTGAAGCATCACTATCTGTGGCAATCAGCCCAGTGTGCTGAAGTAGGTTAAACCAAATCTCCATAATATGCAAATGCCCGCTAAGTCTTTGGATTAAACTTTCTGGAAAGTGAACTGCCCTTTTTATATCATATAGAGCCGTGTGTGTTGTTGGAGGTACATGTTATGTATTAAATGGTTTTGTCTTGTTTCAACCTGCAGCCAAAACACAGCTTTGGGATGGATGAAAACACTCAAGCTTTAACCACTGACTATAATTTATATTATAATGTATTTCTGGAAAGAAACAGGGTTTGTGTGAAGTCAGGGAAACCTTAAATGAGCAGATCCTTAGGGTGAGGAGCCCAGCGAGGGAGTCAGTGCCAACCAGCCCTGCAGCCTGGCAGCTCTCTGCTTGATTAGTCTCAGTGGGCAATTGGGATGAAGGGCAGAAATCCCATCTACATACACATGCATGCACACGAGCGGCATGCATATGCTGCCACATGGACGTAGCATAACAAAATAAATGACGGGAACAAGCGCTTTAACAACAAGTTGACCAGTTAAACAGCACAGAAAGGAAGCATAGCAATATCCACACGCCCCCACATACTAAAACACCCACACTCAAACACATGACACCCACACACATTTAAGAGTCTCACACATCACAGCTATGAGCACAGCATAGTGGTGGTGGGGGGGCTGGGTTCACATTGCCTGCCTGCTCTGTGCCTATTCAAAAGCTAATTCTTCTGCGCTGTGATTCAAAGAGCCTGGCCAGCCACCTGCACTGATGATGAGGAGAGGAGGGAGGGGGGGGACAGAGGGGAAAGAAAGGGAGGAGGGGAGGTAGCAGTGGAAGAATGACATCACCTTCCCTGAAATGTCACCATTATCTCAAGCCTCGGCTTAGCATGTCTACAGAGGTGACATCATCCTCTCTTTGCCCCTCCCCCCTCTGTTCTCGTATGTGGCGAGGGAGGATGTTTGTTTGTGTGCGTGTGCGTGCAGGCGTTGTGTGAGCGTGTGCAGGACAGCGTTTTCAAGGGAAGCATGAGTGGATGTTTGTCTGCGCTCTCTGTTTCATGCCTTTAAACTGACAAGCAGTGCAGCCTATTCAATGACACTTAAATGTCTCATTCAGTGCAGATACTAATAGTCAGTGTTTTATATTAACACAAATTGGATCTATTTTAAAGGAACGTGTTGATTTGCATGTTGATTTGCACATATTAAATAAAATCCGAAGTACCTAAATCCATGTAAATGATGTATGAAGTCACAGTATGAAGTAATCAAACCAAATGTTAAAGAGACAGCTCATCCAAATTATGAATATTTTCTCTTATCAGTTTATTGTTTCTTTATTTACAGAACAACGATACAACGCACCTTGACATTTACTAAAAACAAGTACAAAAGCTTGTTTCAACAACACATTCAAACAAGTATAAACCACTACACACAAGTTAGAGTCCATCTATAAACATCTAAGAAGATTTGAACCATAATTTAATTTGCAGTTCCTTATTTACATATGTAGACGGAATATTCCAGATGTTTGTTACTCTCGCTAAACAGCTGGTTTTGCTCCATCTGGATGATATTTTACTATGCATATAGGTTTGATTTTTTTTTTACAGTGACCTTGTTAACACAGATAATCCATAGACTTTGCTGTTTTTACAGTTTTCACAAGGACTGTTTCTTTAATAGAAAGTAAACCCTCGTAAAACGGTAATTTCCTTTGGGAAAATTTAGATGAAATGACCCTTTAATGTCCCTTAGTGTCTTTCACGCAGTGCTTCGTCCATACAACCTGCCGGCATTCCCTTATTACACTGTGCCTCTGTGTCCTTGTTCATATTCAGGGACATTTGATGAGTGTCACTCCTCATTTCTCTCTGCCCTCATTTCCTGACATCTCTCTACTGCTGACTATCTAATAAAAGAATAATATGTCCATCAAAGTGTCTTTTTTTTCTCGGATATCATCTCTGGTATGCTCAAGGGCCTTAATAATAATAAAAGTGCCCTATAATAATGTCTCACAAACCTTATTTACAATTTAGGCTGCCGCACAGATGCCCACAAACCACCTAACAAATCCAGTCCCACCCATCAGGCCATCATGTGTTTCAGTAGACCACCAGAGGATTGACCTCTGTCATGTTATTACACTATCTGATGCCCCTCCGCAGCTGACGCTTGTGAAATCCACCGAGGCATGCCAGCCATGCCACCACTTTGTCACCCCTTTGTAACGTGTCCCAGCACTCCCCGAATACACTCACTCTGGGTGACATGCCTCAAATGCCTCGTTTAGATCATATCAAAGGAGAAGAGGTGACAGGTAAATGTGTCATCTCATGGTCTGATTGGAAATAAATATGCTCTTGGAAAGTCTTCAGTTATTTCTGTCTCGGTACAGTTCTGTTACTGTCAGTGAACTTGCAACACTCTACTCCAAAAAATGAGGGAAACCACCGACCTTGTGGTGTCAATGGAAAGTAAAATAAAGATCCAAAAAAAGGGTGGTGACTTTGTATAACCTTAAAATAAAAGTGTTAAGTTACCGCACCAAAAATAACTTCATATTCAGGCATTTAAAGCAGGTGTATGACCTGGAATTGAAACCTCTTTTGAATCATCCCACAAAAATCTTAAGGGTCAACAAAATCAACGCCCCGTTCACATCATGCCTATGGAGCAGCTTTTAATATCTTACTAAGAAGAAATGTAATGAATGTTGATGATACAGTTTCTCGTTCAAAGCTGCTTTAATCATGTTTTTTGTAATCAGATGACCGTGTTTAATGCAAAAGGTGTTGCTTGTAGCAACAAAAGTAACAAACTCTGCTGGTCTCTTGGCTCTACAGAACATTTTGTAACAAACTCTGCTGGTCTCTTGGCTCTACAGAACATTTTAATCATCGTTTGTCTCTCATTTCCAGTTAATGACACATCGTATGTCCTGCCATGTCTTGATTTTGATATTACATAATTAATAATAACAATAACTACAATATCTACTACAAGAACTGTAGTTACATTCTATTGTCTATCATCCCTTTCTGCAAGTTATGACAAAACCGTAAAACAGTCGACTAGTTTTAATTGGAACTTTTGTATGTCCTCACTTTCTTTGACTATTTTAATTTTGTGTATGGTTGAAGCACATATAGTATTCTAGTTGTTAAATGATGTATGTCAAATTATTCTACACTGTGTGTCTGTGCTTACTGCTTTCAGTTCTTCTGCACGGGATCAACAAAGTTCATTTGAATCATCTAAATCACTGATTTTCCTGAAAATGATCAGTACTCTTCATGTTAAACAAGTTTAAAAAGAAACACTGGAACTCTGTTCAATTTGAATTTGGCCTCTTTAACAACACAATCGGCCAGATAAAGATGAAAAGGAAAGGTCTGTCATTAAACACCACATTTCCACAACATTTCAAAGTCTGTGTGAACATTTAAATAGTCTTTTGTGATTTTATCTAACCTGTGTTGCTGGCAGGTCTAACCTGTCTTTAATGACCTGCTGTTTTTTGATGCTTTTACTACAGGACTCATTTAACCACCCCTGTGACCTTTAGTCTTTCCTCCTTCAGGCTTAATTGTATATCATTTCAAACAGCAGGCCTCTATTCAAAACACCTCTTTAAGGATACACATGGGATATTCTTGTGCGTTTTGTCTTGTTTGCTGAGTTTTAATGCGGGGCCCCTGCTGCTTCTCACCTCTATTGTAATGCAGACCAGGTTTATAATCCACTCCTGGCCCGGGCCACTTCACACCTCAGTGAACACTGTGGTCTCCTGCTGAGTTTGGATGGGATTCAGTGACCAACCCCTTTACAGGACACACATTCACACACACACACAAACACACTAGAGACCTACACACCTGCTACCCAAACCAAATAACTCCCCCGCTTCTCCTCCGGCGTTCTGGAGTCCGATCTCTTTGTCTTGCAGGTGTCCGTTCCTCGAGTCAAAAGGTGAACAAATAGAGAAACAGAGGCACGTCGTAGCTAACCATTACTCAGAAAAATGATGTCAACAACACTTTGACCTCAGAGGTCACTGCTGGAAGAATGTGGACTTAAAGACCATCAGGAGAAAGATAAATATTGCAGACTTTATTAAACAGACAGAAGGTGGGGTTAAGATTTCTATAATGAGTTAAGAGGAGGAGGTGGGAGAAGCAGAACTATAAGATCAAAGCATACCAAAACAACCATTTGCACAGCAAGCTTAAAGGGTGGGGACTTTAGTCATTAGGGTGGTATGCTTGGACAGAAGTGGGAGTCATCAGAGCTTTTATAACACTTCATCCCTCATAAAGGACAGCCTCTAAAAATAGAGCCAAGTCTAAATGATGTTTCAGAACAATATTTGCTCTTTTGGTGATCCAACACCTTCAGATGTTCCGAGTAAAAGTGTCACACTGGTGGACTATAAACACTTGTAAAGGATTTTAAACATGACAAACCATATTTTATGCACCATCAGATAATTTGTGTTATGAATCCTCTTGTGGACAAAGACAGAACTGCTACCAAAGCACAGCAACAAGGCCGGTAAAAGAAGAAAACAGTACATGACATTACCAGGGCCCGCAAGCAAGGACACACACTCACTTGAGCAGTGATGGACGTGCTTGGAAAGTCACTAAATACTTTCACTCAAGTATTGAGGGAAAAATACTGTTCCCAAGTGATCGACTGTCAGAGGGAAATAATACTTTATATTCCTCAACATTTATCTGACAGCTGGATTTACCTGATACTTAAAAAAAAAACATGCTTAGCTGTAGAAATATGTGTAATTATATTCAGTCTCACCCTGTGATTCTAAAATACTACTTTTAAATCGATGCATCAGTCCTAAAGATCCAGTGTAATAATATGAACTATCTAACATTCACTCTTTTTTTATTGGCATTGAATCTACATGTTAATTAAAAGATCAGAGATAACAATGAATTCATTATGATGATAATACTTCTGACCTTTCACTTAAATAAAGTTTTAAATACTTACTTTTTACTTTTAATGGATATTTTTTTATTTTCACTTAAAGCAACATAAAAAACAAAACAAAAACACCCCTAGTTTTAGTTTTCAGAGTGTAATGGCACTGTCATAAATATAGACATTTCACAGTACATGTGTATTTGTTATGATTATATTACTTATGACCAAAAACTAGCGAGTGACAACTTTGCTGACAGACAAACATCAAGCAAGTGCAACAACACAAGACATAACAGCCAGCTAATACTAGTCCAACAGCAAGAAGCCCAGCAATGGAATTTCAAATACTGTATTTAAGCATCATTTTAAGGCACTTTCACTCCATTTGCTGCTATTTTACACTTCTACTCTACTAGATTTCAGAGGTAAATGTTGTATTTTCTACACCACTATAAATATTTGACAACAAAAAATACTAGTTACTTTGCAATAACTCGATTTTACTGACATAACATCTTAATTAATATAACGCACGCATAAATTAAGCTCCAATGCAATCGGATACAACACAAAATGCTGCTTAAACATGACTAATTAATGCACTTTTACTTTTTTGACAGGATTTTCACGTATAATTCTCTTGTATTAGGGTACTATTAGTTCCTCCATGACTTAAGTAATACTTTCTAAATTATTAAATCAATATGTTCATTCAAGTTTATTCCAACTATAAAAAATAAAGCTGGAATAAAGTATTGTTTCTCTCAGGACATAGGTATAAAAATGTTAGTCATTCTATCATTATGTTACTCAACAATGTAAATTCACAATGACAGGAATGACAGTAAATCATATTATTAACTCTATTACCGCCATATCATATCTGATACTATTCCCTCAACACCTCAGACTCCCCGGGGAAGAGACATTCTGCGTCAAAAAGCCACCTGTGTACCCCAAGTTCATGTTTCTGAACACTTCACACAGATTCATACAGCGAGCTGGCACCCAGCGAGGGTACAAATGAAGGAGGAGGGAGGTGATGGTGGTGATTTCTGAGTTTCAGTGAAGGAGGGGTCTCAAATAGTCAGTGTTAATGATCACACTGAGTCCAGTGAACAGTGAAACCATTGTAACTGCTAAAGCTCACCATTACAGAGCCCCGTTTAAGCCCCGTTTTACTGTCTAAATGTATACAAATCCGAGCCTGACGGGCACCTGTTGCGTGGATTCTTGCCCTTGACACTGCTGTGCTCTGCTGGATGGTGGGTGTGGTTTGTTCTTGTTCTGACCCAGACTTGAACTCCTTCACAGCTGTCACTGTTCCACACAGCTATGCCAAACCCTCCGGCACAGATAGCAGCACTGGATACTACAACAAGGGAAAGGGAGAACAGAGTGAATAAAAGATGACACTGGCATGTCTAAAAATCAATGCATTAGTGTACTGTGATATATAAGAAGATGTGGCGGAGATGACTCTTATTTAAAAATATGTTTCTTCTTCTGTGTTGCTGAGAACATAAAGGCCGTATGTTTGCTTTAAAGCTCTAAGTAACTAAGGAAATGCACTTGAGTACTTGTCCTTGACTTCATTGTTCATTAACTGTACTCACAAAACATATTCTCATTCAATTAAATATGAATATATTTAATAATTGAATATGTAAGGCAATAGGTTAAAACGTTTGAACGAGCTAAAGCCTTTAATTATTGTTTACACATGCACCAATGACAAAAACCCAACGATATAATGAAATGTAACACTCACAGGAGAGACACATGTCTACTTACACTTGAGTAAGATGTCAAACAAAGGACTTCACTTGTAATTTAATATAGATATAATATTCAATCATAGTGCTACTTCCTAAGTAAAGGATTTGAATATTTTAACACACAGATTTTAAAATGTTCTGAATCTAAATCTGAATATTTTTTGCACCAAACTTGAGTACGTTTGGTTAGATTTGATGAAACCTGTAGAGTCATGTGTTTAACATTTATTTGCATTCATGTCTGCATTAGGCAACTTCCATCTTTTCATTTTTCATAAAAAAAAAATTGTGGATATTTGTGACACTCATAAAACATCTGTTTCTTTTCATCCACCCCTTTAATTACACATGAATATAAATGTGAAACAAGGCTGGACCTTTAAACCAGGTTACAATTGAGTTTTATTTTAAGCTTGTATCGCCATCTGCTGGCCACACGATGCAATTACACAGTTATAACGACTGAAAATAGGAAATAGTGTCAGTAGGGTGCAGAAGAAAGAGCGAAAGTCAAAGTAAATGCACTCAAGTGTCACATTCATTAGCGACAGGACAGTAGAGTAACTGCACAGTTTATTAAAATGTTTTTTTCTGACTAAACAACTTAGTTTAACGACATCTCTGTGTCTGAAAGTCTCCAGAAACTCCAGACAAGGATAAGAAACAGACACAAAGTCAGTTTGATTTAGGAAAAGTGAGAGGCAGTCCGCCATGTTCTTGAGATTCATGCAATGAGGAAGTGATCCCACCTTACAGCAGGATTGCAAAGGTGAGGGAGTGGCTACCTGCCACCTCCTGCTCGACTAACAGTGTGAGAGACGTGAAGTGTCAGGCCTGGACTCTCCGTGAGGAATAACACGTCCTGTCAAAGCTTTTATTCTAAGAGGAGTTCAATCAGAATCAGGTAAGACATCAGATTATTATTTCTTGATGTTTAGATCAAGCATATGGATTTCCAACTTCTGCTGAGGTGAGCTGAAGACAACTAACACAGGCCAACATTTATAGAGGTTATAAACAGATAGACCTGCAGTTGCATGAGCTTAAAAGTGCTGCTTTTTGTGTTTGAGTGGTTATAAAAAAAAAACATGGATTTGAACAGATTTTCTTTAAAAGTGTGAACATGCTTGAAACTTTATTTTGAAGGGAATTCATTTAAAGTTTAAAGTTTAAAAAAAAGTCACAATGTGAAGTACAAACTGGTGTTTTCTTCCCAGAGAGAGCAGTTTGTTCATTATCAAAGCAAGTCTGTGCAGGTGGAGAAGCAGCCAGCCACATTCCAGTGCCTGGGGTCATGACGTTGCAATATGCAGACCCTCAGCAGCACAACACTGTTAAGAGATCAGGCCTGTCTGAATACCTGCCTGTGTTGACAAGCACCTACTAGGAAAAGAGGCTTCACTATGACTCCTGCCCTTTTATATTTCATAGCTTCTGTAAAGCTGTCTGTAAAGACACACTTCTCACAGCATCAGATTTTCATCTCAACAACATCCTTTTCTCTAATCACCTTGAGAAAATGCAGTCTGAGTTAAAAAAAAAAGAAGAAGCATGATATGATTCAGTTTTTCCTATAATGCCTTTACCCACAAACGGCATCTGATGACACTTCTGGATGGAATACAGTCAGCAAGTGCATGTCGTGACAGATACTGCTAAAGACAACACCACTGTGAATTTTCAGGAAGATAGCACAAAGACAGTCCAAGGTTATACCTGTGTAGGCCGACTGGATTTTTCAGGGCTGATAGCGATATTTGGTTAAAGTCCAGTAATGATTTATATCCAACGTTACCAACAATAATTTCTTTACACAAAACAAACAATTCAGTGGACAAACTATGTCATACTGATCTTATTTGACATTTCTGCACTACAACTTCTTCTTAGACTGTAATTTTCTTTTGTAATTACATGAAAAGAATCTCTTTTAGTTATCAGTTGCTGCTACAGGTGGAGACAAAGGGGCCTGGTGGTACTATCACATGAAGTCTGCTTTTATTTGCTCATCGGTATGAGACACAGTGTATCACATTCATGTTATTTAATATGGATGGCATTAATATTAGTGAGTCACCCCAGAGGCATTTTAGGTTGTTGAGATTGTTCATGCGCCAACAGGTCTTTTGCCATAATGAGCCAGTTATGCGAAACATAAGATTTTCAGTTTACTTTCATATAAAACAGAGAAAATCAATTCAATTTCACTTGTTTCGACAATTAATTGATCGTGCATCTTTAGACACCAATACCAGTATATTTGCAGTAAGCTAATATCAGCTGATATGTCGACCTGTCACATGTATCTGACTCTAGTAGGAACTTCTTGAATGGGCTGAATATGATTATCAGCATAGCTATCAATATATAATAGAGGTGGGCATCAAGGACATGAATAATAATAAAGGTATTTGGAGGCTACTTTGCATGTTGGATACACAGTTGCACATTCATCAAACTGTCCTCATGTGAAAGGTTGTTAAACTGTGAAGGTTACATTGTGTTAACATTTTTTAAATAAATCTTTTCAGCTGTGTGCAGTGGCCATTATTTCTTTAAAAGAACCTGCATTACAAAATGACTCCAGCCTTTCCATACAGCCTCCTTTCTCTCTCTCTCTCGCAGTCTTTTTACCGTCCGCGACAGTGACGGCTGGTATTGTTGAAGCTTTTCTGCCAGCTGCTGTGCAATTTCATTCTCATTCGTCACAATATGTCACCGTGAATCATCCCTTGTCATTCACCTCCTGACATCGCTCCAGTCCATACTGTACTTTTCCAACAGAGCACAACAGCTCAGAAATGGAAAACATTCAGAACTGATGCACAAAAATATCTCCTAATCTAAATAAATATTTGGGTACTGAATATTCCCATTTATTGTCCCGCTGCAGTAAAAGTAAAAGGTTTCGTTCACTTCACCTTGGTTTCAGTCTGTGATAAACATCTCCCTCAGGAACAGTTGTTACCATAACAACTCAAGTGCCGGCATGACAGTGTGCTAGAGAGGCGACAACTCTGTGAGCTTTGGAAGTGCTGCTTTTGTTCTACATAGAGAGTTAAAAGCAACTAGAAAAAGAACCTCATGGCTCAATGCAGTTTGCAATGTACTGTTAATGCTGGATATTTGTTTATTTTTTGCAAAGACTGCCCTGCTTACAAAGTCATAGGTATAATATAGTCAGATGAAATTGTAAATAAAGCTTATTGTATCTTAGCGGTCTAGTTTCACCTTTGCTTTCCTAGTGTGAAAGACAAACTACAGTGGCGGTAAAACATGTAAAAACCACAAAAGGAAGCATCCATTCAGGGCTACTCTGTAGAAAAGGTTCATTATGGTGGACTCAACCTGCAACATATGTTGATAATAAAAGGTTAAATCTAAGGTAACAAAAACATCATGATTCTGGTTTTCAGGTGATTATACACTAACAATAATATTGTTTTGTTTATTATATTCTATATCTGTCATATTCTGACAAATACCTAACTGTGCACACTGGACCTTTAATCTTCAGTGCAGTGGATCATAGATGAAGTGAAATGACCATGTAAAATCCAAAATTATTTGAATATTTTTAATACTAATGCCAGTTTGATGTTTGAATTTTTGTATCAATACCAAAATAATACCCTTTTCAATACCTCACTTAAGAAATATGAACCCTTTATTTTATAAAACATTTTTTTTATATAAAATGTTAAATGTTGCTGAAACACAGAATATGTACAGTAAAAAGTACAGTACTGTTTCTTCTTTCTGATATTTAGTTCATAATAACATAAGACAGCATTTTCCCCTTCAGATATTTTGACATGTCAAAGCAGAAGATGTACAGGCATAAATAATAACATTATTGACAGCTTTAGATGAGCCAGTTCTAGGATATTGTGCATGCTGGCCCAGTGGAGAGGCTTCCTTTGTACATTTAATGGAACAAACTCTCTCAAAGTGTCTGCTGTGAAAATTCTATCTATTGAAACTTGTTACGCAGACATATTCTGATCGGGTCCGGTCGTTCTATATCTGTACCTTGTTGTTTTAGCTTTAAGTTTTTACGTGACACTAAAATAAAGTCTCACAAACTTGTTAGCTGAGACTTGAGGTCACAGGAATTCAACAGAAAACAGACTTCACCACAAACACTGCTATCTATGCTGATATTCATCATTCACACCAAACTTGTATTTCCTTCCCTTAGAGACTTGACACATGCAATATATTTTGCCGCGGTATATTTTGCAATGTTGTCTGAGCGCTTGTAGCTATCTGTCATGTATGTCCCTACGTTAACTCATTGTTTCTTCCATGTGAGCCAAGGAATGTATTTGTTTATCCACAGCCCCACATGCTGTAATCCATGGATATTTTTCTTCCTCTTAAAGTACTCTTAAACTTCACCCTCTGCCTCTTCAATCCCCTCTTGTCAGGCCTCCCACACCCAGGTGATGGTGCAACATGCCGACCGGGCTGCACACATCTTCTCTTTGCTCAGTCATTCGCCTTTCTCTCTTTCTCACTAAACACACACACACACACACTGACACACAAACACACCCACACAGACAGCCCTGTTGGGGAATTCATGGCCTCAGGCTAACAAAACACAACCCCGTTCAACAAGCGGCAGAAAGCCCTGAGAGAAACTAACACGACTCAGCTCCCTCACAGCAGAGTAACAGCATGGAGCTTTATTTATGAGGAAACGTTGTGACAGCCAAAAGACACTTTTCTGACGGACACTGTTGTGAGGTGGGTGACCAGCAGAATCTCTATCTTTATATATAGGTGTGTTGTCAAGGTTGTTTTTAAGTGTTTAGCTCACTCTTTCTCTGTTTGTTGAGCCAACATTCCCTCAGATGTTTGATTGACAGGGCAGAATATTCATTTAAAGGGTGGAGGAGAGGAGATCGGCTTATGTTTGGAGCTGCACCGGCTGTATTTAGCTGACT
Source organism: Larimichthys crocea (assembly GCF_000972845.2). Taxonomy (NCBI): domain Eukaryota; kingdom Metazoa; phylum Chordata; class Actinopteri; family Sciaenidae; genus Larimichthys; species Larimichthys crocea. Next base: position 11,501,621 of record NC_040021.1, read on the forward strand.
TCAGCTTGGGTCGCCACTATTCTCACTGTCAGATCTAATCTAAAGTCCATTCAAAATTGTGTGTTTGTGGCTGTGGTTGAGGTTGTACGCTAAAGCTTTTACGATCTCCACTGACCATCACCATGTTTGCTTAAAGCTAAGTGGTTGGAGCTGAATCTCCTGTTGCTGGGTGTCATCTAAGGAATTTATGCCTTATAGGAATTGTTCAACATTTTTGTGAAATACAAGTACAGTTGTCCCTCGCTAATATTTAAAATAAAGATTTTTTTAGTGTAATTTTGCATGTTTTTTTTTTTTTTACAGCGTATTGTACAGGATGAACATGCATTGTGTTCTGTGTCCTGATTGGCTAAGGGAGAACCACACATGTGTTCTGCGTCCTGATTAACTAAGGGAGTACTGAACAAAATACGTGTAAAAAGGTGTATAAAAGTGTGTGGTTAGGGGTTTTACAGCCTTAAAACATGTATAATAATTGTAAAACTTCGCAGATTTCGTTTATTGTGGGTTATTTTTAGAACATATCCCCCGTGATAAACGAGGGACCACTGTATTCGCTTTCCGAGTTACAGAGAAGACTGATGCATTCTCACGTCCGTATGCCAAAACTGGAGCCAGGCAGTGGTTAGCTTAGCTTAGCATAAAGACTGGGAACAGGGGGAAACAGCTAGCCTGACTCTTTCTAGCTCACAAAGTGTATCCGCATTAAAGCCAAGGTGTAAAATCAACCTCACCACAGCTCCAGGAAGTCACTGCAGTCAGCGGACAAATAGTCCTATACATAACTCACTGTAAAATTACAAGTTGTTGTTTTTACACTTCTACAGTTAAAAAAAAGGTCAATAAATGAGCTTTAACTGTGCCTATTACCTTTGTGAGAAGCCCCAATGTTTCCAGTCCTTATGCTAAGCTAAGCTAACTATCGCCTTCCTCTAGCTTAATATTTAATGGACAGAATGAGAGTGGTATTAATCTTCTCTTGTTGAATCTTCACATTAAGAGTATTTCCTAAAAAAAATCAACTATTGCTTTAAGGACAGAGGAGCTGCTTCACTGCCACATTTGGAGTTTCTTCACCTCAGGTTCTTACATGTAGGATAAACACAAGTTGCATAATGGCTCAGCGCTAAGAAACTACTACACGAGTCGGTTGGTCATCGTCACTCTGTTATTCTTCGTTTGCTTTCAGGCAGATTTAGGTGTTGTTTGGTGGTTTACAACGTATTATGTGTCCCCTGTCACTCTGTAGACAGGTGGTTTCCTCTTTCACGCCGCAATTTCAACATGCGTAATGAAGTTATGTTTGTATTCAGGGACAAGTTGGAATTTCAGGCGGAGATGATACAAGTCTACACACTGTCACAGTTTTTGTTTTATGAATCACACAGGCCCTCACTTGAAATCACGGTTAGGAAGGAATTTAATCAGCGGATCTGAGAGTCAAATGATGTGAGTCATAGACACCACATGGCACAAGATCACAGCATCAATGTGAAGCATAGCATGACTATAGTACTATGATGAGTCAAGTCATAGAACAGTGTGTACTTTTGTTAGTTAGGACTAGAGTTGCGCGATACCCACGGTACCCACGGTACCCCGCGGTGCCAAATCATAGCGGTTTCCACTATACTAGAAATTCTACACAACGGTACTACCGTGGATGACTATACTACCAGTGCCAGTTTCCACTACATAGCGGCCGCCTCTACACTCCTTCTGGCTTCTCACTGCATGCTACTCTATAGACATATATACATAGACGCCGCATTGAGCGCTGAATCATACGTCGACGTCGCCGCCATATTGGAAATGGCAGATCTTCCCGTAAACTAATACAAGGAAATGGACTGAACTTCATAAAGCGCCTTTCTACAAAGTTCTTTAAGTTAATGTCTCTTATACACCCATTCACACACACACACTAATATATCTGGGAAACAAACAGGCACCAAAAAACAACGTATGTAACTTTTAAAGTGATGATTATAAATGTTTACTCCTTATGTAAGCACCAAACCAACGTATGTATTTTTCTAATGCTGAGTGTTTACAGCTACTAATGTGTGTAACACTGTTACTGTGATGATAAATATTGAAATATTTATATTTAACATTTAATCTGTGTCTATAATAACCACATCCTGAAATGTAGATGTGACATGAGGGTTTTCTGAATAAAGAGCACTAACGTGCTATATATGTGCTACTCCCTTGTAAACAAACCAACTGGCAACTACTGCAACCGAACTACACAGCCGCTGAATGATTGGCTGTTTGCCTGTTACTGGTAACATCCAGGGATATGATAGGCTGTTTCCACACACTGGGTCCGCCCGTCTATTAGCTGATTGGCTGTTCGTGTGTTTCTGCCGGCAAGAACGAACTCCGTGAAGACAGCTCTGCTTCGATAAAAATTCACTTCAAAACAAACAACAAGCTCAAGTTCTGTCTTGTCCAGACGCGTGCACGGCTTACAGTCACAAACACGAGACAACACACTCACCGCGGCAGAAGCACCGGGCCCGAGTGGCAAGTCTGCAGTGGCGTCGTCATCAGTGGCAACCACTAATTTTGCTCAAAAAACCAAACTCGTTGTTTCAAACTTGTTTCAGTCTAATTCTTACTTTACCAGTATTATATTTATCATGCACCAAACAGCATTATAAGTAATTAATACCGGTAAGTATTTATAACTTGTACAAATACATAGCAGTTCATAAAAATAAAAACAATTTAAAAAAGCCACAGTCTCGCAATAATACCCGCAACCATGATAGTTTGTCTGGTATAGTATCGTGGTTACTCATTTTGGTATTGTGACAACTCTAGTTAGGACACACTGTTAGTTGTCACAGACTTTCAGTCAATGTATGCAGTTAGATTTTTCCTTTTCCTGAACCAGTTAATCAAGACATAGACACCTTACGTTTCACTACTCATTTCAAGTCTTAATTAAAATCTTTTTCCTCTGTCTGTCGAAAGAAAGATGTGGATATGATGGTGCCAACCCAACCGTGACAATGTATGAGGTGATGTCCGGCGACACCTTGTCTTGGAAGGTGCCCAGTCCAAGACAAAGTGTCTCAGAGTTAAGCCCTGAATCGCACTTCACTGGGGACGGAGGACCCATCAAGATCCTCAAAGTGTGCTTCTGCACCAACAACAACCTGGGCAAGAACTTCAAACTGGTTAAATGTGACAGCTCCTGGCAAATTAAGGTGAGGTTGTTATGTGTTAGCAGATGGTGAGAGGAGTTACAGATCAAGCAAAGTTGAAGGAGGTGTTTTGAATGTTTTATTTGGCCTTCTTAACATGCAACATCAATCTCTTTCAGCGTACAAAACTGTTTTCCCTTTCAGTGCACAGCAACAGGCAAAAATCAAACTTTAAAATATTATCTCCAGTGGTAAAGAAGAAGCACGCATAATCCACAAAGTGCAATAAATGGTAGGATGACTGCAATTTTGAAAAATTGCTCACCCTCTTTCTTTCAGGACATTATTCGTTCGATTCTGGTCAGTGGTCGATTGGGGCCAAACATCGAACACTCTGGATGTTACGGTCTCCTGCTGAAGCACCTGAAGTCAGAAGAACTTCACTGGCTGCATCCGGATCTGACTGTGGGGGAGGTGGAGCAACGCTACGAGAGCCATCACGTGGAAGCTGAGTGGAGGTAGCGATCGGTTACTCAGATGTTTGATTTGATCTTGTCGAGCGAGTGTTTGAGTGTCATCCACAGTGTCCGATCTGAAAGTATTTGATAAACTTGCATGCTGTTTGTCTGTTTTATTTTTGAATGCAGGTACGACCTTCGTATCAGATACGTTCCTGTCAATTTCCTGGAAAAATTCAAGGATGACAGATCTACGTTGCTATATTTTTACCAACAGGTAACGAGCTACAGTGTGTTTTATTTTTTGTTGTTTTTATACCACATAAAACGGGACTTCAACATGACAAGTAATGTAATAACGTTTTCTTGACTGGTTTTGATAAAAATAAAAATTGAGTTTCTGCAGGTGGCATTGCTTTTTTTTGTTGTTGTTTGTTTCAGCACTTTACAAGGTTACCAGCCCTCGGGCCACAAACCTTGAAGGGGTTATTGGCCCACTGGAAACTATTGTGCAGAAAATCGGAATAATAATTATACAAATCAGCTATTACAGTTTATTTATGCAGTAATTACCTTGAATTCCTTGCAGTCTATGATGTGTCTAACACAAATATACTGATTTGTAACTATAGTAGCTTTTAGCAGTACATGAATTTGTGCTGTTGGACAGTCAATGTAGAAACAGTCTGTGATAGGAAGTAAAATTATTACTGCAGTATACTGTTTATTGGCATATCTGATTTCTCTGTTAGGTGCGTAGTGATTACATGCAGTATCATGCCAGTAAGGTCAGCGATGGGATGGCACTGCAGCTCGGCTGTTTGGAGATCAGGTGAGTCATTGCATTCCTCTCGTTCTTCTGCTCTTTACTTCACATTTAATTTGCTTTAGTGAGTGCAGGCCTTGAATTAATGTTTGTGATCAAGATCATTTGGTTATATATTAGTTGCTGAGATGTTTTCTTTTTACAGGAGGTTCTATAAAGACATGAACGCAAAGGGTCTGGAGAAAAAGTCCAACTTTGAGCTGCTAGAGTAAGTTTTTATGTTCCCTTAAATCTTTTAACTGTAATCCTGATGACATATTATCTCTCAGATGATGACTTTACTCTGTATGAGTTGATATTTAACCCTGAGTTAATCAATCCTCTTAAAAGCCTCACTGGATAATGTTAGAAATTCCTTGTTTGAATTTGATCATATGATAGGTGATGACATGTAGAATATATGATGTTTCAATCTGGCATGATTTTAAGCTTTTTCTGAATTTTGTTTGACAAATAAAGAAAAGAAGTGGGCCTGGATCTTTTCTTTCCTCCACAGCTGATCAACAGCATGAAGGTAAACTATCCAAACTATGAGTTCAATGCTCAATTATATTTATTACTCAGACCGTGAGCAGACTGTATGTGAATTTTACATTTCTCTATTTGTGATCTAGGCGAAGCAGCTACGGAAGTTGATCCAGCAAACGTTTCAACAGTACGCAACGCTCAAGGAGGACGACTGTATGGTCAAGTTTTTTGAGACCTTCAAAGATTTCGCCAGTTATGATGAAGAGGTTTTCCCCTGTGAACTAGTGGTGAGTACATACAACATGAAGCTCAGCAGCAGCAGCTCTTCTCCTCACTCTGCCAACGTTTAACCACTCTCACTTCAACAGCAAGGTTGGAGTCTGTCAGTGGAGCTGGTCATCGGCGGGAGGGGGATTCGCCAACGAACACAGAAGAATTCAGCGGTAAGCATGTTGAAGATATAAGTATTATTTTGCAGGGTTGTGTTATAGCCAAGTTCAAGGATTTTAGTTAAAGAAATAGTTTCACATTTTGAGAAATATGCTTATTCGCTTCTTTACTGAGAGTTAGATGGCTGCTTCATAATTATCATACGGACCTGAGAGTGATATCAATCTTCTCATGTAACAGTCGACCAGAAAGCAAATAAGCATATTTCTCAAAATGTCAAACATATGTCTTATCATTTCTTTAAACACCATTGTTTTATTGTGAAAGTTTAATTTCTTAAATTCATTCCTGCTGGATTTTTGCCCGCACATATTTTCCAAAGAAAATGATTAATACCTCTTGCCATCAGTGAATGCTGCGTCATTAAATCTACCACACTGTGTCAGCTGTAATCAGTCCCATCATAACTGTAACTGTTTTGTGCCTCAGCCTGTTTTTCTAGCCGACTTCAAACAGATCAAGAAAATACAATGCTTACCTAAGAGTGACGGCAAGGCTCTCATGAACCTCAGCATAGAGGGGGCCAGACAAGTAAGTGCCACAACAGTACTATCTATCGATTACGCATATAGCTGAGATGAAATTAATTTACAATAGAGAGCATTCGCACGTGAAATTACTGAGCTTACATTGTCATGCCCTTTCTGACAGTGCTTGTCAATCAATGTGGCCACAATGCCTATGGCGGAGAACATGATGGACCTTATTGACGGGTACTGTCGCTTGGAAAATAACACAGATGATACTGTTATCTTCAGACCAAATAATGGTGTGTATGACTCTGCTACTTCCTCTTTTTGCTTTTTTTAACACCACTGTGGTTAAAGCATAGTTGAATGCTTAAATGTAACTGAAATATTTATAACTGATCTATGTCCTAGATGCCAGTACAAGGAGTCCCCTACCTGAGATTCCTACAGAGTGAGTGGACTTTGTCTGTTTGACAGCTTTGGGTGATTTATGGCCTTGGGGTAGCTGCAGAGTCCAAGCTGTACTCATCAGCTCTTTGGTTATAAAATGAAATGAAAAGTTAGAGGTTTCGATGTGAAAGGCTGTTTTACTGAATCATTCTGTCAGAGCTCAGAGGAGCCATAATTTGAAAATTTATGACCGGGGCTTCCTCTCATTTGTCTTTTCTCTGGACCAGAAGAGACAGCAGCTCGATCAGACACAGTATGGGTGAGCTGACACTTTTCATAGTTTTTACACAATCCTCCATGTGTAATACAAAACATCTTTATTTCCAACTTTAAAAGCCAGACGTTTGTGTTATTATCTCACAAAAATAAGCACTGAGGTCAAAATTATGTTCCTTCTTTTGTTTTGTTTTTTCAGGTTCAGATATCTACTGTGAGATTCTCGATGAAAGGCCGAAATCAGGTTCGTTGAAAGTTTGTGTTCACGTCTTTTGAACAAAATAATAACTGTGGGTATTTCTTAAAATTAAAATCTTGTTTTATTTAGTTGTTAAGTACGGGATCGACCGAAAGGACATCGAGCTTGGACGAATCCTCGGTGAGGGGTTTTTCGGGGAAGTCTTTGATGGAGTTTACAAAAAACCTGTAAGTCTGTCTTTATAGTTCAAGTATATGAAGTATCTATGTATATTTATGTTACCAGGAGTCACAGTTTCTGTTTGAACTATGTAGTTATACATCATAAAACTTTAATTAATATATTATTATGTGTAGCATAGTGTAGGGCTGCAACTTGTGTCTAAACGGGCTAAACTGTCTTTCATCTGTCTGTCATAATTATCTAAACCCTGAGTTAAAGTCTTCAGGTTGCTTGTTTTGTCTGACCAACAGTGCAAAATCCAAAACTGTTACATAAGACGGAGAAAAGCAGCTATAGCTTAAAACTGTGAAGCTGGAAGTACAGCATGTTTGATGTTTTTGCTTGAAAAATGTCCTGAATGATAAATGATCACTTGATTATTACAAAAGTTGCTGCTTCATTGTTTGACTAATCGGTTAATTGAATAAGCATGTGCGTTTTACAAACAGATTTGAGCGTGTGCAGAAAGTTTAGTCACACAAAAACTCCACTGCACTCACATTGCATCACTGTGTCTTTGTCGGCTGTTGATTGAACAGGGCGGTGAAAGGATTAATGTGGCGGTGAAGACCTGCAAAGACAGTTCACCCGATGTGATGGAGAAGTTCATGAGTGAAGCAGGTAATCAGAAAAATGTGTAGAGAATAATAAAATAACTGTGATGACAATAACTATGAAAATAACTTTGTGAACTTTGTGAATTTTCAGTCATTATGAAGAAGTTCGATCATCAGCACATCGTCAAACTGATTGGAATCATCGAGGATGATCCTGTGTCGATTGTCATGGAGCTTTACCAGTATGGAGAGGTTCGTTCATGAGTCATGTCTGATCGTGTTGCGGCTGGATTCTTGCATGACAGAGACTGTGAGTGAATTCCTGTCTCGTTTAAATGTGTTGCAGCTCGGGAACTACTTAACTCAGAACCAGAACAAGCTGTCAAATATAACCCTGGTGCTGTTCAGCCTGCAGATCTGCAAAGCTCTCGTCTACCTCGCAGGGGTCAACGTGGTGCACAGGTGAAAGACTCCTTTTGATTCTTTTGTGTTGTTATCACTGACAGTAGAATAAATGGACAGTGTTTGTGTGACATCTCTGATTGGTTTATGAAGCTCAGAGTGTCATGGCTCTAGCTATGTTAGTAATCTCCCCCTCGGGCTAATATAAAAATTCGCAAAGATGCGGATCATTGGTGGACCTGGGGCGGGCTGAATGACGCCTGGGTGCTTAAACAAACCATCTGTAACAGCACCTACCTGTCATTCAAAGAACACATGCTATTAATTCTGCATAACTTTAAGCCTTGATATAATTGGAACAGGTGAGTTCTATAAAAATTCACCCTCGTACAGTTGTCCTGAACGGGGAAATTAGCTATAGAGACCAAAACAGTTTTTTGAACCAGGTTGTAAACATGTTTATTTCTGCTGTGAATTTGGACATTTTAACATGGGGGCTTATGGAGACTGACTCATTCTGTAGCCAGCCTCAAGTGGACGTTAGAGGAACTGCAGTTTTTGGCACTTCTGCATTGGCTTCACTTCACAGTGACGGAGGTTGTAGCTTGGTGGAAGAAGTGAAAGCACTTCTGTGTTTTCTTTTGTCTGTGCTGACGAACACGGGAAAAAATTGCTAACACACATCCTGTAATAGTCGCGACTCTACGATGAATTTGTCCAATCAACTGACCAATCGTACACTGATGGCGCTAATGATGAACTGATCCCACTTTTTTTTTTAAACTTAGCCACAACACTACAGTAAACTCAGCTAGTGGATGAAACATCATGTAGAAAAGTCACTGTGACCAGCTAACCCATGCTGATTATCTGAGTCTTTTATATAACAAATTAGGTCCTTTGATATTGTCAGAAGAAAAGAGGCAGCCTGTGATGTTCTGGAGTACAGTGTGTTCTTGTAATAATTTCTTGGGATTTCCTGCAGAGTGGTAATTCACATGGATAGTGAGTAAAAAGGACAATCCTATCGGATGCAACTGGAAAGAAATAAAAACAACAAAACAAGAGGCCAAAACACCATCTAAGTATAAAAAGTCTTATAAGGTAGTGACAGTAGCAAACTTTTTTATTTAAACTTAGAAATGTCCAAAGACAAAACATTGCAGAAAGCTGATGTGAAATGACAAAAAACAACAACAACATTTCACTCGGTTGTTTCTGTTATCAACCGCTTTCAGGCAGCAGCAACTTGTGGATTCAATCTCCCGTGAAAAAAAAACACTGACAAAGGAAATTAGTTTTTTCCTGTGTGGAAAATGCAAACATTCCTTTTTGTATTATTTTCTGCTGCATTCATGGCAGCACTGTATTAATAGAGAGGATAGAGAATTCAAGTCAGTCAGTGACGGCCTAAGGCCATTAAAATCTCTCTCTCCGTCAGATTACACTACAAGTTCTGTTTGCATTATCTTGTATTTACATTTCATAAACCTGTATGTCTTTTTCAGAGACATTGCTGTGCGGAACGTCTTAGTTGCCAGTCCAGACTGTGTGAAGCTTGGAGACTTCGGCCTGTCGAGGTACATCGAGGAAGAAGAATACTACAAGGGTAAGAGATACAGAAAATAAAAGATGACTTCTTATCAGAATAAGCTGAATCACAAATAAAAAAGATAAAAGTTATACATAAATCCTTGTCATAGTAGACACAGAGGGGACATGAAATAATACAGTTACCTCATGTTTAAAAGTCAACTCTGAACACAAACCTCCCATTTATTTGCAGCGTCTGTTACTCGGTTGCCGATCAAGTGGATGGCCCCAGAATCCATCAACTTCAGGCGCTTTACCACAGCCAGTGATGTCTGGATGTTTGGTGAGTTTGTGATACTTTAATATAATGTGCAAGACATTTCGGACATCATTCAGACAGGTAGGTTGCTGCTTAATCTTCAAACCAAACAAGCGCTGCCTGATTTTTATGAAATGATGAACAATATTTCCAGAGTACTGTAGACACACAGATTCCTTCAGGGCAAACAGGGATGATGGGTTGGAAACCACTTCATATATATTTGTCTAGAGCATGTACAATCAAGTTACAGTATCATCTATTATCACATGTCTTCACTCTCTAAAGCAGCACCATCTTGTGGACTACTTGTTTTGCTGTTCTTCTCTCATCTATTTCACACCAATAGACTTATCACAATGAAATAGTTCATGATAAACATCTTTGTTCCAGTTCCTCGTGTGTGTACTTCTACTTTTCTCAAGTTGTCAGCCCCAAAAATCGAAACTTACTCTGACCTTTGATGATGGATTATTTGTTTAGACATCCCCGAGAGGGAAAACAATGCCTGACATTGATAATTCTGGACTGTGTGCAGGAAATACAATGTGACAACTGAGTATTTGGATTTCTTCTATATTTAATTCAGTGTTGTACACTTTGATAGAGGCTAAAGTGCTAATTAATGAAGTATTTGTCAGTTGTGTCTCCTGCAGTGATTTACAAACATCCTCAGTGCTCAAACATTCCCTTTTTGTCCCTTTTTGTAGCTGTATGCATGTGGGAGATAATGAGTTTTGGGCAGCAGCCCTTTTTCTGGCTTGAGAACAGAGATGTAATCAACCAGTTGGAGCAGGGAATAAGGCTGCCCAAGCCAGACAACTGCCCTCCTGCCCTCTATTCACTCATGACCCGCTGCTGGTCCTACGACCACAGAGAGAGGCCCAACTTCACTGAGCTGGTGGTCAAGATCAGGTATTTCTTTATTATTAAGAGCTGTAATGTATTTCTACTCAGCGTTGATGTGTGACAAAATAATGCACTACAGTTCATAGTTCTTAATAAATGTCGATTGTTTTTGTGGTAAGGACAAAGGCCTCACAATCGCTGTTTTATTGTCTGATACAACTGATCACTGGTCACTGATGTTTGAAGTCATTTAATGCAGTGTGTTGTGTTTTTGTACCTCGTCACTAAGACGTGACATAAATTTTTCTCTAAAATCTGTCAGTGACGTTCACAAGATGGAGAAGGAGCAGGAATTGGAGAGAGAGAGGGACAGAGCACGCGCCACCAAATTTTTCGACCCCAAGTTCAACTTTCACGAGCCTCCTCCTAAGGTGTGAATCTGTTTACACCGTTACATACTATAAGACAGCACATTATTCAGATTTAATGCATGTATGCATGTTTTAATACATCTCTTAAACATTGTAGCCTTCAAGAATGAAACCAGGGCGGTTTGGGAACACCCTCAGTATTGGTCTACACATTCAGGTACCTCTAAAGATGTCTGTTTCTTCAATAAATGACATGCTTTACTTCAAAATGATTTTTATCTAAGTGATCTATGTGTGTGTGTTTATTTGTGCAGCTGAATGAGGCTTTGTGTGCCAGCTCACCTGACCTAGCCAGCCCATGTGAATACCAGTCCCCTCTGGACTCCATGAACACTCTTGCGTTGCCCGCCAAGTCCCCTCGGCGTCGAAGCGTGGGGGTAAGAAAGACTCAGAAAGACTCAGCTGAGGTCACATGTTCAAATATCAGTAAACCTGTAACACTAAAGCACTACACGCAAGATAAAAATTAAGGCATTAAGAGATTTTTTCTGCTGTCAACCCACCATGCTTCTAGGAGGGCGAGTTTTTCCGAGCTGAAGCAAACAGCAGGGAGGACGCCCAGCGGCTGTGGCAGAGGGAGAGGCAGCACATGCAGGACACCCTCCGCCACCAGAAAGAGCAGATGATGGCAGATAAAAAGTGGCTGGAGAAGGAGGAGAGACTCCTGGTGCGGAACAGACCCTTCTCTGTATCTCTGTGTCCCCCCGCCTCCGATTTCAACGTGGCCCTGAAGGCTACGCTGAACGAGGCGTCGTTAAAAAATATCAACCCACGTTTTCGCTCTCGACGCCCTGCTAGTCTTAACTTGAATGTTCCTCTGATAACAGTTCCAAAGAGGGGGTCCAGGTCCATATTTTATAAAATGAACGTGCCTGTTTTTTTGCAGGACCCCATGGGACCAGAGGATCCCACCAGCCCAGTGGTAGGTGTCCGCATTTGTAAAACTGTGATTTCAAATTAAAGAAGGAATCAACTCTAAAAAATGTTAAAAAAAGATCTATGTTCGACAACTTATATTTCTTATGTTATTTAATTAAGACATATACTATTTATAAATATTAACACATGTAATATTCACTGCATTTAAATAATAAAATAACATCAGACAAGAACACATAAAAATAAACATTTTTCATCCTCCACCTGTGATCATAAATACAGCAAAATGCAAAAAACTTCACATATTGTTCTTTGGGGTTATCAAAAGGCATTCTGGGAAATGTAGGAAGCCACCAACTAAAGTGAATTATTCTTTTGTTGCTTTGTACTTTTTCTAGGATAAATCAGAATTATATTCTGCTGGTTACTAGAAGTACATTTGTGCATTAATGTCTATAGAGCTGTTGATGGCGGTGAGAGTACAGACAGGATGTTTCAGGATGATTTTCTTATCCTCATGAGATTTATCTTTTATTCTTTTCAGGCTGACACTGAGGGTGGTAAGTGCTTAAAAAATTCCACAAATCCACATTTCATTCTGGATATTATTATTCATCTCTTTCACTGCTGTCTTTCTTTTCTCTCTCTTTCATATTGTTCATCTTTCTGCCCTGCAGCACCACCAGACAAGCCACCACGGCTCACGGCGCAGGTAACTATATCATGTCATTTTTGTGTTGTAATATCTTTTTAGGTAACTCCAAAGACAATTTAATTACATTAGCTTGGTCTGTATTGGCCTTTAGTTGAAATGGCACTGTGCTTTTATAATAGATTTCAGTGATGATCCTTTGTGTAAAGTAATGAAGATTTCTTTTTATTATTAAAACACATTATTCCCTCTTCCTTAGCCTGCTCCCACAGCTGAGCTGGACCGCTCTGACGACAAAGTGTATCAGTCCGTCATGAACTTGGTCAAAGTTGTTGTCCAGCTCAAGAATGACATCGTCACGCTGCCACCTGAAAAATATATCACGCTTGTCCAGGTAGACTAAGACAAATCTGTTTTTTACTTTAAATTCAAGGTGTGTGAATTGTAATTGAGGACGAACCTCTTGAGTCATGCTGTTGATTCATTCTCTGCATTGATCTCTGCCCACAGTCTGTTGGGATGGCTTTACGAGATCTGATTCACAACGTGGATAACATACTGCCGACCTTACACGAGTCTGTCAGGACTGAGGTATAGTATATTGTCTGCAGCTTATTTGCTGTGTTTTTTTTTTTTATCTCCTTACTCTCTTTCTTTATCGATTATCCAACCAAGCTGGCTAAATGTGAACACAAAGGGATTGAACTCCTCTTCAAACACAAAAAAGCAAAGAAGAAATTACCATTTCATATTCTTCTGGCTGAGGACACCCAAAATCCATAGCTGCCATATTAGAGCAGTTTCTACAGATTTATATCAATTTATTAAATAGGGTACAAAGACTTGCTTACTTAGCTGATATGCACACAGAGCAAACAAAATGCAAATACAGCACCATATGGACAAAATAACTATTGATTCACTGTGAACACATCCCCGTAGCAGAGCCGACCAAAACATTTATAAACAGTGAAAGTGCCCATGTCTATGTGTCTATTTATTTAGGTTACACGATATGCCTGTAAATTGTGTTTACAGGCTTTTTTTTACTTAGTAGGAAAAGCACAGGTGTTACCAATCAATCAGACTTTTATATATTATTTATTATTTTATTACTTTTATATATTATATGTATACTATTTTTTATAAAAATGTTTTATGCAAACAAAATGCAGCACAAAGATTCACACATTAAAACAACCCTGTATCACACACACACACGCACACACACATCCCTTTATAAACAAAAAGACAAAATGAGAAAACGTCATCAATTTGCAGTGAGGAAACACAAAAAGATCAAGAATGAAAATAAAATAATTGAAAATAATAATCATAATAAAAAAACTAAAAATGTGTAAATAGATAGCCCAAAATAATGATGATAACAAAAGATTGGTGATAATAATGATAGATTGACTAAATAACTAACTAACTAAATAATAGTCATAATAATGTAACAGATGAAAATGTGTAACTAGACAAATAAATAAATATAGTTCAAGTAAGAGCCAGACTGCTTTTAAAAATGTGAACATATACAGTAAATCATAACATCAGTGATGGCTCTCTCAATACAGGAACCTAAAACTGAAGCATCACCATCAGCTTTCATACACGTTATTACACGCGTGCTTTTCCTCCTGTGACATGTCAAAATGTTGTTACGGTCCTCCCTCGCAGATCGAAGGCACCCAGAAGCTTCTGAACAACGACATGGCAGAGCTGATCAGCAAAATGCGACTGGCCCAGCAGAACGCCATCACCACTTTGAAGGACGAGTGTAAGAAACAGATGCTGGCTGCAGCACACACTCTGGCTATGGACAGCAAGAACATGTTGGATGCAGTGGATCAAGCCAGAGTCAGGGCCAACTTAGCCAAACCAGTGGCCACCTAGTGGACTGAAAACTCTCTTGTTCAGTTTCAACTTAAAGTCCACATCTGTCGTGTGTTTTTCGGTTTAAATTTATACTACAAAGGGGAAAAAAGTGTGTGTGTGTGTGTGTGTATGCTTACAACGGTAGTATGTATATGGTCCATTGGCATCATCATCATGAGGATGCCGTCATTTCAGACATTGACACATGTTCTTATCTGTGATTGAGTTATTGATTTAATAATCTGCTCAGATCTTGAATTACCCTTGTAAATATTAAATGTTTCTAATGGCAGGTACAATGGCTTTTACCACAGAGTAAAAGAAAAAATAATGTAAAGCAAATTAAAACGTAAGTAAATGGTCATTCTTTCAGCTATCAAAAGGGTTTTATATATACACACTACCTACATATACAGTATATACTGTATACACGGTACATATCTCAAATCAAATTATGAGATAAAGATACATGTCAGGTTCAACTTGAAAGAGCCAAAGTTTTTTTGTATTATGTCCGACGTCATTATTAGAAAATATGAAATTCTAGCACATAATCAAGTATCATCAAGTGATAAAATAAAAAAATAAATATCATGATGTATACTACTGAACATTATTGCCTGTTGATTGAAATGTATCTCTTGTATCTGTTTGTGATTTGTGATCATATTTAATGCTAGTACATTACTGATAATTATCTTGTCATTTGGACCAGTTTGGGTTTTTATAGGTGATACGGTAACCTGTATAATATAATGCAGTCCTATTTAACAGAAATTAGAAATGACCATACAGTTGAATCCACACATATCTGATGCCATCTCATCAAGAAGTTTTAGTTTGTTCCCCCTGCAGCAGTATTGCTTTGTGTTGCAACATATAGTACATATTGACACAGTTAACTAGAAGGGGATTAGAAAAGCCCAGACCTCTGCCAAGGTGTTCAGTTTCTACAGTGATCTTTAAGTTTTATGTTTAGTCGTAACACATTATTCACTTTAATTACAACAGGTTTGCAAAGATGTGATGAATTCAGTTCGTTTTGCCATAGACACTGTTACAATTGACTTGACTACAAAATAAGTTGTGTATCTGAGCCGTGATTTGGATCTGCTAAAAAATGTAATGGTTTCTTCCTTTGCCAATTTTACACTCTTCCTCCAAAGTGCATGAAAATTGTGCCAGTAGTTTTTGACAAACCAACATGTACCAACAGATAGTGAAGTAAAGTTTGCTGTTCTTTTTTCTACGACTCACTGTTTCTACTTTTAAATGTTACAATGACAATGACTAACATGAAGATGAGATGTCTCTTATATCAGGTAAACATAAACATGTATAGTATGACACAACCTTTTGCTGGCCTCACACAACTCAATAAATACTATGTAGACAGATTTTAAAGGGTATTTATTACATAGTATGATCATTCATACTAAATAAGTGTGATCATGGCAGCATGGCCAAGAAGAAAAACCTGTCAGACAAACAAAAATCTTTCTGAAAGAGCACAACTGACCACAGTTTGTAAACCTAAAAGGTAGAAGCCATCCCATCTTAGGTGGAATGAAGATTTAGTCAGTGTCAGTCCAACATTTGAAAGACAATGACAACTTGGATGGACAGCTATGAAATTTGGTACATTAACTGTCCCCAGAAAGTGAATCTGAATGACTTTCGTGATCCCCTTACAATGCCCATCAGCAGTATTTAGTTACATTTCTTTCCATTACTCAGCTCAGTGTGTGCCTCAACCCCAAAAACGCCACACTCACACACTTTGTGGAGGTATTTAGCTGCTGACCATAAAGTTGGGAGTACATTCCTTAGTGAACTTTATTTACACACTCAAAACAAAACCTTGCTGTTTTCTGGATATACCAGTGCCAAGCTGGACAGCAAAGAAGAAAATACCACGTAAATAAGACAAATTTGGAGGTACAGGAAGACGGTTGACCTATCACTCTCAACAACCAGTCTCTCCACTGAAGGCACAGAGATGAAAAACTGATGTCGATCATCCCATCCTCTGACTCCTTGGAAAATAGCCGATAGCCATTCGTGTTGCCACCGTTTCAAAAAAATATAATATATTCAGTTTGCTTAATTTTAAATTACAACTCTTCAAACTACAGAAAAAAAAGCAATCACATTACTGTAACACTTTACCCAACACTGATGCTGGCACCATGCTTTTTTGACTAGCATGTCACGCTAACCAACATGCTAAACAGACAATATAATTTAACATAGTATGTTAGCATGCTAACATTAGCATGCTAACATGCCAGATCTTCTGTGCTAAAGATTAGCATGATGACGTCCAATAGATAAGTAACGACTGCCGATTCTGAGCATGTTTACGTGCTAATGTTAGCATCCAGGTTAAAAACAACCAAGTAACATTACAGGTGAGGTTGAGGAAGTACACCTGAGCTGTGCAGCCTAAGACAGATGAAAGTTGAGCCAAGTCAAAACAGCTGAGCCTGACAAGCTTAGTCTGAGATATCTGAGATATAACTGTTGAGAGGATAAACCCTTTTGATTTTTGCCCCACTAGTTATAAGGAGAAATAGCAAAATTTTGGTTTGGTGGTCTGTAAAGAGCTTTATAGCCTCATGAGGCTAACATGGTGTGTTGCACAAACTTGAGTCACATTCCCAGTCTTGACTTCAGCTACATTTTGAATGTCAAACTTCACTAACTAGTCACAATTATGGATTTTCTTTCTCTTCACACTTTCTCACAAGAGCTAGATCATGCCAGCTAGCCAAGGGGGTAGGAAGAGGCCAATGGTCCCAAGCAGGCACACTATAATGAACATCCACAGGAAGATGCGGTCAATCACCATGGCGACATACTTCCAATCCTCTTTTACCTGTGTAGAAAGAAGAAAGAGAGTGAAAACAAGAAACTAAACATAGGACTTAACATTCTTATGTTGTCCATAGTTGGTGAGCTTTGTAGTAAACCCTAACTCTGCTTGCTCTTTTGTTCTTGATTTGATCCTCAGTTTATTTGATTTGATCCTTAAATGCAGCCAACAAACAACTCATTGTAGTCTCTCTAAGTTGAGGTAGAGGTGTTTATTGTGAGGTTTTTGGTAAGTTGGGGAGTACACACTGTTCAGAATCAAAGAAACCTTCAACAGACACTAGTCAGGAGTGAATACTATGACTTAAAGAGTGCTTTCACTTCATCTACATGGGCACATAATGCATAAACTATGAGGAAGTTGGATGAAGTAAATCATGAACCTTTGCAGATAATATCTGATAATAGCAGATGTGGTACTTTATTGATACTCACACTGAAGTCAGCATCTTCAGCCCTCAGATGGTCTGCAATGTAGTGCACTCCTTCCAGAGCACGTATAACACTTGGTGAAAGCAGGAATGTTGAGTCTGATACTGTATTATCAACTTTAGTTGGCCTCTGAGTGGCGTTGATTCTGACCCCTGTTAACTGTCTGTTTGCCTCCTGTCGGTTCTGGCTGTTTTGTACGTTTTTCTGTTGAGGTGGAGGAGTCGTCCCTGGAGGTCTGGGTGAAGGTGGACGGAAGGAGAAATATGAGGTCAGAGTTCCCAGCTCTAAATCCTCGTAACTGCTTCTCTCAGGATCTTCTGACATGGTGCCATCTCTTAACCAGTTAGCCGAGGTGCTGAGGCAGTTGCCAGATTTGTACCCGGCTATCCTGCCCTGCCGCTGCTCCGCCACAGCTTCCTGCTGGAGGAGCACCAGCCTTCGACGCCGACCATCTGGAGCGGGCCGTCGCATGAACAACCAGCGTGGGATCAGGTCCAGGAACACGGAGTGGACCCAACGGGGCATCTTGTGAGTGCTGGGAGAGCGATGGTGCACGTTGAGCACAAAGACGGTGATGACGATGGAGAGGGTGACGAAAATCATGGTGAAGAGGAGGTACTCACCGATGAGTGGGATAACAAGGGATGTGGATGGTATGATCTCTGTGATGAGGAGAAGGAAAACAGTGAGGGACAGCAGCACTGAAATGCACAGGGTGATCTTCTCACCACAGTCTGAGGGGAGATAGAAAACCAAAACAGTGAGACAAGAGATGAGCAAACAGGGGATTATGAGGTTGATGGTGTAAAACAAGGGAAGCCTTCGAATGATGAAGAAGTAGGTGATGTCTGGGTAGATCTCATGGCAGCAGTCGTATTTCTTTGTATTGTATGTCCCCACAGCGTTGATGATGGCCCATTCACCACTCTCCCAATAGTTGTTCAGGTCCACAGTGTTTTCAATACGCTCCAGGTCAATCTTGGCCTTGTCATACGTCCAGGAGCCAAATTTCATTTTGCAGTTCTGTTGATCAAAGGGGAAGAAAGTGACGTCGATGCTGCAGGAGCTCTTGTAAATGGCAGGAGGGACCCAGCGAACTTTACCATTGTAGAACAGGTGAGCTTTCGTCATGTGGGTCACAGCAAACTCACCGTCAGCACTGAAAAAGCAAGTTGTCATATGAGTCCTTAGTTTGAGCAGATAAATAATCATATCCTCCCTTGTGAGAACTTCTAATTCCAAACTGTCACAATGAAGTGTTATGATTTCCCAATAATAATCTCTGCTGCATTCATCCCTTTAGTAGCGATAATATCTCCCTGCTGCAAACGTAATAATGAGCCTTTATCATTTCATCAGTTTCACACCTTTTTTTAATTTCACTTAGAGATTGTGCTTATACCGGCTCGATGGAGCATGACTCTATCACCAACCCTCTCGGTTTAATCTCCATGAGATTAATTTAGCAAAAGAGGTTTCTTCTATTCACACTGAAGCCATACATGATGGTGGTTGTTTTCATTTTCAAATAAAGAGAGAGTTGCAAAACACAAATCAAGTTCATATAAATGTTTAATATAGGTTACAGTTTAAGACATTAATTTTGTTTAATCATGATTTGACCTGGACCTGAGCAGAATGTTTTATAAAATCCACTAGATGGTGCCATATACCATCCAGTAATGAGGCAAGTCTTTGTCATTGAAATGAGGTTAGCTGTCTGCAACTCTGTTAAAAGCATTTGCTGTGCTACAGTGAATGCTGTTAAATAACTGCTTGTGTTAGATAGAGCCATAATAATTCTTATTAAACCATAAGAATGTAATTGCAGGTCTAATGTAAAGGTTCTTTTTTAATGTTTTGTTAGTCTCATATCACTCTTACTTGTTGTAGAGGACGATGTCTGGTACCCAGATGAGCTCTGATGGCACCCTTATGGACGTCACATTGTCATAGTCAGACGGTCTCCAGCGAAGTTTGTAATCATTCCACTCCTGGGAGATGTTTTGTAGGGATATGATCAGTTACTTAATTGTTATATAAGTCGTTCAGTTATCAACTTTGTAACTGTGGAAGTCATTTTCTCAACTTTGTGTATCACCAAGAAAAATAATAATAATAAATCAAAGCTGACACAAATGTTTCTGACCTGTTTAAGCCACACATTCGTTGTCATCATTTGGTTCTTCTCATCCTAGCAGACAGACAGACAGACAGACAGACAGACAGACAGACAGACAGACAGACAGACAGAGTTAAGGCTCGGTCAACTCTGCGTTCAGGCCAGAAGAACTTATTGTATGTGTGAGGTATTTGGAGATTTGTTGGAGCAGAACTAAATGTAACTGATGGATGTGAAATGTTCTGCAACAGTAGAGGGTGCATAATTTAGTTTTTTCTAAGTTTGGTTTTGCTACTGAATATAAAAATGCCAAAACATACTGTTGAAAAAGCAGAGCATAGTGTGAAACCTGCAGGGTAAAAGGTAAAAGTTGCTGTGTCATAAGTTTTGCTAAGTACAGGGAGGAATATAGTGTATAAATAAGTTCTTGCACTCATAATAACTAAAATGTCTTCTTCTCAGTCTGACATTTAAACTTGTAGCATTTTGTTCACCTGTAACAGTCATATTAAAAATACTCATTATTAGTAAAGGGCTATACTGCTTTTTTCAAAAGAGAGAAATCAAACAATCCTATTTCATGTCACATGTTTTAAGTATTATCTCTTTTGTTAATGTTTTTACGATGCACATGAGCTGGACAATGTGTGATGTGTGATGACTCACCACGTCAATGAGCTGCGCTATGGACAGTCCAAACTTGACAATGACCACATCAGAGATGTTTGGCACAGGTCTCGACCACTTGTTGTAACCAGCAAAGAGCGTCTTGAAGAGATCATCCTCGGCGTGTGAGTGGGTCTTCTCGTCACAAAGAACTGTAGATACATTATTTATTTTAATTTGAAACGTCTTCTTCTTTTTAAATGTTCAACATTTACAGATGACAGATACAATATGAGAGAAATGGAACTTGGTCACATTTATTCAACACTGTACAAATGAAATTTCATATTTTATTCAATTTCTATTCAATTTTATCTACACTCATCTTTTTTTAATAATCTGTTAATAGACCTATAAAATATTTCTTGACTATCACTCTTAAATATGGAGTTTTTCGACATTTTAATAATCTAATATAACACTTTTAGAGCTAGTAACCAATGTTAGCGTATATTACCATTTCACATTTTCATATCAAGGTCATCAGTTAATATTTGATGGAATAATACATAGAGAATGTTAGAAGTATTGTGGAAGAGGAGTAAGCTGGGATCATATTCTGTCTCCCCTAATCCCCATTTAACAAGCTTTTGGGAACAAGGGGTTAGTGTAGTGAACATCTCGTGTTTCAGCACAGAAGCCTACTCTAAACATCCAAGACTTTTCAAGTCTTATTGACTTTACCACATCTTAGCAAATCTTTTGATCTCCTGATCTGAGCTCCACATGTGGGTAGCCTGCTAAAATCTCTTGAGGTGAGCGGGGTGAGACTGAGGAAGTTTCTCTCCTCCCTCGACAGCAACATTTCAGCTGTAACCTCCCTCTTTATCCCTGGGGTGTTTCTATCATATATCTGTGGCTTCACAAGGTGAGGTGACTTAATCAAATTGATTTTAAATATGCAGTCTAGACGGATTTGCGTACAAGCTCAGGATGAGTCACTGTATTATTTTTCTGCAGAATAAATAGCATGGAAATAGAGAGGAATCCCATCCTCTTGGGGATTACCACTTCCACCTTCATCAGTGTAGTCAGAGTCAATTACACACATCATTACTTGCTTGTGTTAAGTGGAGGTGAGCTAATTTCTCACCAGTGAAGGGTGTTTATTGTCGAGCTGTCTGTCACTCTGTGTTACAACTGATGCATAAAAACAATTAACGGATAGTTGAAGCAGAGGCTGATGAAAGTCTGTGTTTGCATGCTATATCCCCACAAAGTTTTGAAACCAATATTTGATATTTTCTAGCTTAAAAAAATGTGATGAACATCTGTCACGAGTACTCATTCTCAACAACACAATATACACTTCAAACGTTTCTTTTTTTGTGTTTGGTTGGCAAACAACATACTAAAATATGTACCGGTAATAACTTAAGTGATCTGTGTTTCTAATCTCCCTCAAACATATCTTTGGCTTCATACTGCAGTTATTTGTCATCTATGGGCTAATAAATGATAACAATATGAGGACCTTTATCATTCTCCTGTATTAATAAAGTAATAGTTTCATTTTGGGAAACACTCTTATTCACTTCACTGCCATAAATTAGAAATTAGATGAGAAGATTGACACTACTCTCGTGACTGTACTGTCAATATGAGACTGGAGCCGACAGCCAGTTAGCTTAGCTTAGCTTAGCTTAGCTTAGCTTAGTTTAGCATAAAGACTGAAAACAGCCAGAAACCAGACTCTTGTCTTCTGTAACAAAATCCATTAAAACTCTTTGACATGTTATGTCTTGTGCTTGGAAACTGATCCCAACCAAGAAAAACATGGTGTACAAACTATTTGTATTATTTTAATGATCAATGTTTCTAATCTACCTCAAACATCCCTTTTTATTTTCCTGTACTGGCATTTATTGTTACTTATAGGCGTAAATATACACAATACCACCAATAGCAAGTTAATAACTGTCAATTTATCTGTCCTGCTCTAGTGTATACATTATTTTTGAACCTACATTAATCATAATTTTGGATAAATGCATAAGATTGTCATGTTTTTGAGTTTTTTGTTTTGGATAAATGCATAAGATTGTCATGTTTTTGAGTTTTTTGTTTCATGTTTCCTGTTTTATTTTATAATTCACCCCTGGCATGTTGTCTGTAAATTTACTTCCTGCCTTTGTTTCCCGCCAGTTTTGTATCACCCATTCCGCCCTGATTCATTTTACCTGTGTCTTGTTATCTGGCCCTCCTTGTGTATTGTGTTTCTTTATTTCGGTGCCAGTTCAACATTGCACAGTACCATGTGTGAAACATCCCACTGTTTCCCTTTGGATTATCTCTGTTTGCTTGGATTTTTGTTTGTTTTTTGCCTGCTCTTTTGGCTTTGTTTGCCTGTGTTGAACTGCTTTCCCGGTTTTGACAATTGCCTGCCTCAGTATCCTGTATTCTTTGACTTTTGGTTAATAAACAAAAAGTGTCTCCTCCTCTAGCTTCCTCTTGAATTCCCGGTTTCCTCGCTTGCACAGTCCTGACAGAAATATATTCACTGTTTAATGTGCAGAAAGAGAACTCGTGACAAATCTCACGACAGCTTCTCTTTAGAGATTAATGTAATGAAATGTGGAAGTACACCAAAGCCTCAATCAATATAAAGAATCAATATTTAAAAAAATCTATTGAGATGGGGTTTACATGCCATTAACACCAACTCCCTCTGTTTGACAGTGTCAGGGTATAATGCAACCCAATGAAGTGTGCTTCCATCAAGGATCCTAAAACCGAAAACCTTGGACCACTTACATTTGGCCACTTAGCCAAGGTCACATCATTACCTGTCCATCGGTAAGTTGTGGTTCTGATTGACAGGTATTTACTTCTGTAAACAGTCCAGTGGAGGATAAACAGGTGAGGGGATTAAATGTTAGAGCTAACCTGAGGGATGCATGCAAATCTGTTTAAATGATTTATTACCCATGCTAATTTTTTATCTTGAGGGTTTTCAACAGAAAAAGGCTGGACATGGTGACTATTGTGATTATTAGGACAAGAAATAAAAATGAAGGTATTAAACAAGGTAAATAGTATTGAATGGATTTAGAGATAATTTACCCATGGGCTTCTCTCCTGCCATCATGAACTAATTTCATCTTGGCACCAGAGATTTCTTATCTGTTCTCTTGACAGTCAGGGCGGCACATGTTCATCTGCCCATGCATCTGGGATAGACCAGATGTGGGGTTTGAAAAATGGCTCATGGGTAGCATAGATCAAAGCCCTCCTGCCAGGATAGACTTGAAATGAGATGACACCTCCAACATCCAGCACACTAGGCCATGGACGTTGGACTGTGGCCAAGCCCCTTGGCGAGAGGTGTATGAAACACTGACCAGTTTGGATGATCGAGTCAGCAGCTTCTCAGGCCAGAGGTGTTCTTGTGAAATTGGGCTGTCAAATACCTACTTAAAATACTTACTTAGAGTGAAAAGTTCAAAGCAAAAAATACAAAACTAAAAAAACCCTGTCAGTATCATCATGAGAAGTATGTTGGCACAAGATCAAGAGCTTGCAGGTGTGATCACTGTACCATGTCAAAATGGAGGGAGGGGATGTAGAAGCTTCAGTACATTTGATTTCACAGTATAGGCTGTGGTTTTAAAATCCCGCTCACAAGAAAACACACGTTATCTCTCCAAGTGAGAACATGTTCTTTGCTTGCATTTCAGTGAAGAGAGAACTCATACATAACCATGTAGAGGCTCCTGAATCGACTTTCAAATAGAGCTGCCCCCAAGCTCAAACTTCATGGATGTAAAGCCGAATAGGAATTAATCATTATCTCACTGTTTCCACATTTATGTCCACAAAAAGTCTTAATAATAGTTTATATTTACTAAAACATAAAGTGAGGATAATCTAAATATCAGTTTGATTTTGAACCCTGAAACAAACTCCAAATTCTGGCTATAAATCTGAATCTTTGTCAAACATGTAACCATTAACATCCACTGAAAATATAACAGTGACTAAGCTGTTGTAGCATGTTGTGTGAAATATTTTCTCTTTTGAGTTTTTGCGAACTACATTTCCTCTTCATTGGCAATTTCTAAATTTGCATGATTAATGATACTAAACAGAGAGAAGCTGACCATTGTCCATTCATTTGTGTTTTGTGTGTGTGATATGTTTAATTAAAACTAAAATAAGTGAACATACAGGAGACTGGTGGGGAAGTGAAAGATGGAGGAGTTGGAAGTTGATTCAGGTGGTTTATATCACGTTACTAACATGTGGAACAAAACCATACTACTGCACCAGGTGAGGTGATTTTATATCATTTTTCTCCAAATATGAAAAAATGCATTGTGTGAGTTGTAGAAAAAAGCGCACGGGGGTTAACGTTGGTTAAACCTACATTTTTGCTATTTTTACGCGCACTAGCCTTTTATTATTTTCAAGTTTATCATTTCTACTTGTGAAAAAATGTTTAATAACACCCACTGACTGACATTATCACATCGTTGTGGCTTAAGTAGAACATTTTGTTTGCCATATTTCTCTCTCTATCTGTCTTCTGCACAAAAGATATTTAAAACGTGCTTACCTGACTGACACAAGAGCAGCGAGCAGAGGACAGCCGTCCTCGCAGAGAACAGGTGGTTTTGTCCCATTTTGTACTCTGCTTGTAACAAGTCCAACTTCACCGGAGAGCACGGAGCTGGTGGAGGTGTTTCCGTCCACTGTCAAAACGTTATCTTGAAACCGTGATGTGTGAGCCAAATCTGTCATCTTCGCAGCTGGGAGGCATATCAGGACAACTTCACCACTACTGTTACTGTTAAAGCTGTGCGCGGGCGGTGAGTAGGACGATAAACTGGCTGAATAAGTTTACTAAAGCTCAACATCGATAGACGTGTCACCTCTCCTCACTCCAGCCCTGCTCTTGGACCTTTTGTGTCCGCGCTCCAGCAAGTCTGTCCGCGCACTAAGTCGCTGAGCTATCCATCATCACCCGGTGCTGAATCAGGGAGCGGCACTATAGTGCCAGTTCATAATGCTTCCTACAGATGTCTATCCTTAAGAAATTAACTCACGGTAGTAAAAAAAAAAAATCTGTCCGGTTTGTTTTTGTGTATTATCCAAACAATTCCACGTTTTTACGCATGGTGCCCAAAATAATTACGCGTCCTTGCTGACCTGATCTAACACTCTGAAATCCATTTAGCGTTTAGGATGAGTTCTTTCCCATGATTAGATTGCATTAGTTGTGGCCACTCTTGTCTATTATATCCGCAAAACAGCACATCATCCACTGTGAGGAGACAGGACACAACTGAGCACTTCGCATCTTTCATCTGGCACCTATAACAGTCCCTCCACCTCCTCTCTCTCTCTCTCTCTCTCTCTCTCTCTCTCTCTCTTTGTCTGTCTGTCTACCTCTCTCTCACACACACACACACGCACACACAGGATAAAAGTGATAACTTGCATGTATAGAAAGTGAATTTCCAATTAGATTCAGTTAGCTCCAGACTAACTAAGACTGTCCGTTTCTTTATTTTGTCCAACCTTAAAAGACGTGTAAATAAGTGACACATGCAGCTGAACAAACGTCCGTGAGATTTTTCTGTGGTGAACAGCTAGAGGGCAGACTAGGTGAATTAATATGCTCACTGAAGTTTTAGTTTTCCTAAAATATTGATATTATATGAAGTATTAGATCGTCTAACAATATGCAATCTTCAAAAAAAAGAGGCTAATGTTTTGTTTGTTGCTGTTTACTGGATAAAACATATCATATCATACATTGTACAAATTCACAATATTAAACATTTCATGATGGCAAGCGTGAAAGCATCCTCTCTCATGAGTCATAGCAGGTTTAGAGAGAGAGCAGCACGATGAAGCAAGACAGACAACTAAAGCGTGATTCCAGCGTTTCCAACTGAGGCGCACAAATTGTTTCTGATCCTAAAGTTTATGTTATGTATAAAGTTTTGCAGGTTCGGAGTTTCTTTGTTTGTATAACTATCAAGTTTGCTTCCTGCTTATTTCTCTCTAATCACAGGAATTGTCAGTCTCCTGCCCCTTTGTCATCCACAGGTTCCTGCGTAGTTTTCACCAAACACCAGATAAACAATGCTTTTTAACAATGATGTCCCAATTGCAGTCTTCCCCTTCTTCTTATTGCATTATTTTCACTGGAACACACTAGTCATCCTATCCTGGCCTCCATCCTTACCCTGGAACCAGATGGTCGATGCATACCTTCCTCTGGAGAAGACTAACAGAGCCATTATGTTTGATCTCCGAGGGCCAATCTAGTTTGATCCATAAACACTCAACTTGGCTTCAACCTGCGCCACATACTGTTGCCACATCTGACCTCACCAAATTCCCTGAATAATGCCTGAATGGAAAATGTTTTACGGGGTTTTAACTTCAGTGAAAGAAAACGTGTGTTTTTCACCCAATGATTCTTCTTTGCCGTGTTTCTTTATTGTACATGCAATGTGAGATTACCAACATTCCTGTCATCTCTGTATCATGTTGAGTCCTACAGTTTAGGTTTGACCTTGGCCTTGTAACTTAGTGCTGTAAAGAAAGTAATTAAAAATATAGAATTGCATTAAGATTTATTTTTCCTTATTTTTGGATTTCACACAGGATACCAAACATCAAAAGTTAAAGTATGACATGTGCACAGTGTGCAAAGTGTTTCAGCACTTCTTTAGCGATGAACTTTGCCAATGTCTTTCAGCTGCTTGGTGAATGAAGCATGCAGGGCCTGCGACGAGATCTCCAGCCTGTTGGCCATGTCTGCTGCGACATGGAGCATTTCTTCAAAGGCCAAAGACTCTTCTCTGATTCTGCTCCAGAAGACGAATAATCCAGGTCACCAGGTGCAGTGAACGGAAGGAAGAAACAAGGGCAGATGTGGAGAGAGACAGAGTGAGTGAAAGAGGAGCTTAGGACATTAAATATATTACAAACACACACAAACACACAACTCACAATTAATGAGGTTAACTGTCAACTTGTTAGTAATATGATTGTTTATAAAAAAGAAAAGAAAAAGAGGATCCTAGAGAGGCTGAGTCTGTGAAGTAAACATGCAACAAACTGCTGCAACATAGGAATGATGTTCCCATTGTAAGGAAGCTAGGGAATACATTGTCTACAGTACATGAAACATCATCAAAAAATTCAATCACCATTTTAATAAAAAATTCAAAGGCACATGAAATATCTGTACACAAGGGACAAGGCCGAAAACCAATTTTGGATGGCCATGTTCTTCAGGCCATCAGACACAATCTGACGTGGACATCACTGCACGGGCTGAGGAACACTTCAAAAAACAATTATCTGTGAACACATTTTGTTGCTGCGTCCACCAATGCAAGCTGAAACTTCACCATGCAGAGAGGAGGCCGTACATAAACCAGATCCAGGATCGCCACCGCCTCCTCCTGTGGGACTGTACTCATTTAAGATGGACTAAGGCGAAGTGAAAAACTGTCTTGTCCTGTGTCCAAAATTTAAAATTCAGTTTGGAAACCATGATGCAGAGTCCTCCGGGCTAAAGAGGAGATAATCCGGCTTGTTATCAGCGCACTATTCAAAAGCCAGCATCTGTGGTGGCATGATGGGTAACCAGCACATTTGTGAAAGCACCATTAATCTCAAATGATACATACAGGTTTTTATAGACAGTGTTTTTTTCAGAGACGGTCTGGCTTATTTCAGCAAGACGATGCCAAACCACATTCTGCACGTATTCCAACAGCATGGCTCGATAGTAAAAGAGTCTGGGTGCTAAATTGGCCTGCCTGTAGTCGAGACTTGTCACTCTTTAAAAAGGCTGGGCGCATTATGAAACATCAAATATGACAAAGGACATCCTGAACTATTACATCAAGCAAGGAAGGGAAAACATTCCACTTTCAAGATTACAGCAATTGATCTCCTCGGTTCCCAGATGCTTACGACGCGACTGTCGTTAAAAGAAGCGGTGATGAACAGAGTAATAAACAAGACCCCATCCCAGCTTCTTTTGAAACTTGTTGCTGGCATCAAATGAAAAAGTTCCCATCTAGAGCCTGTGTTTAGTTTGCTTTTGTCCGCTCTGGGCTACTGTAGAAACATAGCAGTTGAACATGATGGACTCCATGGACATAGTTATGTTATATGCTTCATTTGTGCTCATAATCTTACACACTGTACCTTAAAATCAGAAACCCTGCAACCAGTCTAGACTGTAACCTGAGACTCAATGCAGGAGCTTTGCATCAAGATATTAGGATAATACACTGGCTCATTTCTTGCACACCATAAAGACCAGATGAAACAACAGTCACCTCTGATAGAAGGTAAACGATTGCCTGTCTCTACACAGATTTCACAATATCTCCAATTACTGTGTTACCACCATGAATTTGAACAAACAGGCTGTTTTATTTTTTAGCTGCTTTTCATTCCAATCTTTACCTCTAAGAAGCTCAGCACAAACATTCTTCTTGAAAAACTGATTCATCAAACTCACTTCTGCATCCCAGCGAGAGCACCTGACGCTTCCCCCTCCAGCTGCTTTTCTAGATCTTCCTCAGCTTTCTCCACCACCTCGTGGCAACTCTTCTGGTCCTCCTGGATGCCAATTATATTTTCCTTGATCACATCTTCATAGCTCTGATCTCCCAGCTCTGCTCCAACAAACTGAGCCAAGTTATCCATCACCGCTTTGTTTCCATGTTGGATGGCCTGCAGATAAGCCAGCTCCTCTTTCTGGGCCTTGAGTCGTCGAGCTGAAGCGGTGTTAGTGCTGAAGTAGACCGAGCACTTGTCAGGTGAAGTCTCATATTGCAGCTTAGGTGGGGATGATGGTGAGAAAGTCGGTGACGTGATCCAGTCTTTGTTGTGTCTCATCCTCTCGGGTTCATCACCAATCGCCTGCAATGTGTCGTTGGAAGCCATTATCTCGGAGTAGATGTCAAAGCCTGAACCCCAATCTCCACTTTGGCAGTGCGTTGGGGTTGCCATGGATACCCAGGCCAAGATGAAGGGCATCCAACAGCGCCACATGTTAACCTGGAAAGAGGAGAGGTGAGTGACCATGGAGAACTTCTGTGAACTTAATCAACGAGTGAAGTGGCACCTTAAAAACTCGAGACAGAGATATACTAAGCTAAGCTCAGCTAACTAATGGCGATATCAACCTCAACCCAACTTTTTGCAAAAAAACGGATTTGTGTTATTTCCTAAAAAGTCAAATTATTGCTTTTAGTGAAATGGGTTTTAGGGTTCTGGTTTAGTCTATTAGATATACTCAGCTCGTATACGCGAGGTTGATGATAAATGATTCACAAGTAAGAAATATATAGAGAAAGTCATGAAGTCATGCTGAAGAAAGTCAGCATTCACCCTTTCTATTCAGTATGTGTAACCTTTTAGTGTCTTTAGTGAGCAGAACTGTAAACTACGGATGATTGCTTAATTGTGTGTAGTGGTAATTACCAAATAAGCCATGCTGCAAAAACAAATATATACAAATATATAAATTCATTAAAAAAATGTTTTCATTATCTCTGCAGACCTATGGTGCACAGAGGGAATATTGAGTGTGGACCCTCATTTGTCCACTATCACCTTTTTTAAATCAAAGCTTCTCCACTCTGTTGCCTCAGTCATCAGGCATAAACACTTTCATTTTCACATGATCCAGCTGTGAATCCGAAGAAGCGCAGACCTTTTAATAAGCACATTAGCACAGCTTAAAGCCTAATCTGAAGCGCTCCCCCTGGTACTGTCTGTGTGTTTTTAACAGCTTCATTTAAATCACACAAACATTAGCTGTTTTGGTGCTCCTCAAAGGCCAAACTGCATAATGGGCCTGAAATGTGTCTCCTGACCTTTTAGGCACTTGTTGTATTTTTCATCATTATTCCTTCAGTCCTTCGGTACCTTTCGGTGATATATTCATCTTTAATATTGTAGCGGCTCAAACATGTGACACTCTGAATGTCACGCTGCATATTTGAACAGTGAGCGCATCATGCAGCTGTTGTAATACGCGACTGACAAATTTGACTGTATAACGTTGTGAAAATGAGTATGTAGTGTTTAGTTGACAAAGGCGACTGCTGTGCTACAGTAACTGAATATGTTTGATCGAGTGATATTTGGAGATGTGGATGTCCACACTTTAACGCTAACACCTTGAATTTTACAAAAAAACTGAACAATAATTTGAAAAATGTTATCTTTTAATGTCCCAGTGTTAGTCCACTGAATTTATGGAAATAATCTATCAAGGTCATTTCAGGGGTGTTTTTTTTTCTTTAAGATATTTTTGAGCTTTATTTGACAGAGACAACTTGAAGAGTGACAGGAAATGTGGGGAGAGAGAGAGATGGGGAATGACATGCAGGAAAGAGCCATGGGTTGGATTCGAACCCTCGGCCGCCGCGGCATGGATTTAGCCTTTGTACATGGGGCGACTGCTCTACCAACTGAGCTAAACAACACTTTGTACATGGGGCGACTGCTCTACCAACTGAGCTAAACAACACCCATTTCAGGTGTTTTTGTTGGTGTTGAAGTTGAAAATGTGTTTTTTCAGATCTAAAGTTTGCTAAAATTGAGTCAATTCAGGTACCAACAATCAAGATGAAAAAATGTAAAAGCTACCAAAGATCGATCAGACCTCCGTCCTGTCCTCACTATCCTCCGTAACTCAGATGTTAAAGTTTGAATTTTTTGGTGCCTAAAAATTATGTAAATAATTCAAACTTTGTATATTGCTTCTATAGAAATCCACATGACAGCATCTCTTCATGCTTTTTCCACTGTTCTCTGTAAAAAATGCTGCACAAAGCTGTGCGCTGCTCGTGTTATGTTTATATACTTGAGAGGGCCTCACACTCTGGTTGGGTTACTGTAACAGACGCTTGAGTCGTGTCATGCTAGGGCTGTAAAAGCTGCACTTACAGCAGTGTTTCTGCTGTTTTTGGTAACTAGCTTTTGTCCGGGGATCTTTCATAGCATCTATTCACCTCGTAGACCCTCACAACACATCAGAGTACAGAGACAAAGCTGCTGTTGGAAAAACATCAGGTGAGATTTCATTACAAAGGAGGGGTTTATTGTAAGTGTTCGCCCCTCCTTTCCTCATGTGTTACAGTATTCAGTCAAACAGCAACCGTGTCACTCTATCATCCTGTAGGCTGACATTCATTCCTCTCTCTCCTCTGCATCTGGAAATATATTTAAAAACCTGAACCCGGCTTGTTATTAGGTAGAGGCTTTGCAGAGTTCTTTCTGCTGTCGGAGTACATTTGGTTTTTTGCAGTTTACTTTTAGAGCAGCCTTGAAACTATTTCAAGTTCTCATAGCTGGAGTAAAAAAAAAAGAGTTAGTTCACTTGCACCTACTGCCATGTTTTGTTGAGAAGCACAGAATGAATGCCCAGTCGTGCTTGCTAGAACGGACACCGTAAAATTGTCTATTTATTTTAAGATGAGTTGTGGACCAAACCTATAAAAAAAATCCAACTGCCGGCTGCGCCCCCTCACATACTCTGTTTCTGTGTACTTACTAAATGATGACCTCATATATGTTGCAGCAGCTGTAAGAAGAGTTGTGAACAGAAACCTACAAACCAGGCTGCAAGCAGAGAGCTTTGCTTCATGATGTCAGAATAATAAGTTTGCTCATTTATTTTGATTGACACGTGCATTGTAACAGACTGGCTCATATTACCCACTTGAATAAAACAGATTTAATGAGTTTTCCAAGAGGTGACGCCATCTCTGTACTAGAATAGATATCTGCCGCTTTCCTGCAAGTCATATGGTGCATAGTTTGTTCCATCACGTGTGCAAAAATCTTTAGAAAGACATAATTTTGACATGGATTAGCAAGATTCAGAAAACACATTTGGTGAAACTGAAGTGAGAGCAGAAAAATCTTGAATGCCAAATAGCTTCTTCTACTTTAAAGACTCTCTAATAGGAAAGCGGCAGAACAGCATGTTCAAAACTTTTTATTACTCTGAACTTTTACTGCACTTGTTTGGTTGAATAAATCAAAACCATATGGCATAGAGTGGCAAAAATTTCAGTCTAATGACAGAATATGTCCAAAATGTATTTCATCTTAAAATATAACTTTATTGTCTCTGCGTTCAATTATCACTGCAGCAGTAAAAGGCCCAAGTCAAAGGACATTTAGTGACATTAATTCAGTCTCTAAAAGGCCGGCTAACTAGAAGCACACATGCTCGTCTCTGTGTCACAGATTGGCAGGAGCAGTTGCCTTTGTCTTTGGAAAATGTCGCCACAATTTCCACACTGACGTTTAGTTGAAACTGTGTTTGTGTTAGACTCTCTGTGCCCTGTGGTGACCTTCTTTGGCTTTGCTGTGAAGGATCTGTCATTGTGAAGTGGCTTTTATAGGCTGACGTTTCTTTTTGGCTTAAAATAGCAAAAGCTCGCCTGCAGAAGAAAAGCAGGTTGCCGCCAAAAAGCTGAGAACACCATTAGGATATTTCAGTTCTTGTTTGCAATCCTGAAAGGAAAGCACAGTCTACTGTAAATCCCTGTTTAGTGGATCCTGTGACAGCAGTGCAAGTCTGCACACTGGTGCTACTGTAATGTGGGCTCAAAGGGACGTCATCAAATTGCTTCTTTTTTTTTTAGCTGTATGATACATATATATTTAATGTTTGATCAGAAAACCAGAAAACTGGAATGTTAAAGTTCTTCAAGTTGCCAAAACATTTTTTGTCCTTCGGTTAATCAGTTAATGGACTGCTTGTTTCTCTAAAACCTAAAACAGGTTGTGAAAACGCGTCTTGAATTTTAAAGCTCAACCTTGGCAACATCCACAGCTGCGTGTCAGAGCTAATCTGAGTATTTGTGGCGTAGCTGCAGCTCAGCCCTTTGGCCCCTTCTTGTCAAAGCCCGAACAGGTGTGTTTCACAGGTGTCACAACACTCAATGTTGCTATGACAACAAGGTCCTTGGCAATAAATCAGTAGAGCATAGACAGGCCTCACAGGTAATCACGTGAGGTGGAAACAAACTTGGCAGCGCGATAATTAGATAAGTAGAGATATATTTACACACACAAACCTATACACACATGTACTTCACATAAATGCCATCAGGCACAGAAAGAAAAGATCCCAAATCTATTTCTCTTGCTTACTTTTAAACTCTAAATTAACCATCCACATACATAACAGTATCACAAATGACAGATAAACGACCATAAAATAAAAAAGGTAGGCTTTTTCTAAGTTGTCTTTCTCTACTTTTACCATTGCAGTGCCAGGTGAGAAAGCCCCACCTTCCCCATTACACTGGATAACCAAAGTTTAATAAATCCAAAAACCAAACTTACCAAACTCCAGTAATTTGTCACAGCTAAATTCTGCCACCTCCTCCACTTTTTCAGTCAAGCAGAACGACACAAAAGACTCAGGACTACCATTCACAGGCACAGAGAACAAATACTCACTTGGTTTCCTTCTTCATGTCAGGGGGGGAAAAAAAAAAAAATGCACACACACGCACACACAATTAGGGTTTGGCTGGAGAGTGTGGTCGTCTTGTGTGCCCCTGTCTGCTGTTGGGAGGGGAAGGTAGGGGAGGGGGATGTTTGTAGGGAAAGGCTGAAACTCAATGATTTCTTTCTTTGCAGTGGAAAGAGGGGCTGGCAAAAGGAGGGGTAAAGAAGGGGCGTAATCTACTTCACATCTGTGGGATCTGGTGGGGGACAGAGGAAGCATGGGGGGAAATGTTTTTTTATGAGCATGCTGGATATACATTTCCTATTTATTCTAGGAAGGGTCCCAGTTAAAACCTGTCTGAAGTATCCACTGAGGTCTTTTTAAACGTGAATAAAACACCAAGCTTCTTTTTCCCGGCAGATATTAAGACTTCCAAACTAAAACAGTGTGAAAGATTAATAACACACTGTAAAGTTTATTGTTTTTTTTAGCCAGGGTCGATAAAGTTCTGATCATGTGGTTTAATCGTATTTAAATTCCTCACATGTTTTCCTAAACACAGAAGACTAGGATGTAGTTTTCACCACATATCTAACTCTGACAATAAGTTTAAAGTTTTGACCTTGTACATGATACTAAACTGATTCTTTTGCACTTGAATTCCTAAACTAATATGTCCGTTATGAAAGAATAATAAGAATAACCTCTTATATGGAGTTATACAACTTGTATTCTGTGTGTTATTGTGTTGAAAGAGAATCATCCATCCATTCATTATTGCCCTGCTAATTTAAAAGTACATAGTCTACAGTTTACTTTGATGAAACCAGAATTAATCAGTCTGATAACAAAAAGTAAGAAGGAATAGGTCAAAATAATCACAGATTGTTTCCTTAAAAAGCAACCGAGTGCCAAAGTAGGAAGTAGTGTGTGTGAGATTTGGGAAACTTTCATGCAAGACCCCATACACAAGTTTGTTTTCCCCTACTACTCATTGTTGCATCTCTTCATCTGTGGTGAGGGAGTTGCAATATGCCACAAATAGTTTTTAATTAATGTTTAGACGTCACTTGAATTATTAGTTATTTATTTATTTTTGTGACATGAATAAGTGTGCAGGTGTTAGCTCTTTTTCTTTGGTGTTATTCTTGAATACCCTTGCACCTCAGTGATGTGCATATAATTTACTCTCCAACTGAAGGAGTTCACAGTTCACATCAAACTGCACACACACAGTGACCTCGTGCACAAGCGAAGGTTTGGGATCTTTTCCTCTGCGTCCTCCTCCCGTAGATGTTCTTGTCTCGTCCATGCAGAATAATTGACAGCAAATAACACAAGAAAAAAAGGATCTTAATCATGGAGGTGCCAATCTATGACAACTGCTGACGACAAGCAGTAATCCTGATCAGCTATGATTTGAATGATTCATGATACCTACTGCAGAACAATGTTTCACCAGAGGCTGAATTTTAAAGGGCACGAGAGAGATCTATGATTTTTATCAAATTCTAATCGGCAACCGAGGCGCAACACTGACAGGTCTCTGGCCCAGTTACACTTATCCAAGACGATGATTAAACACATTTCGAGTCAGATCATCATACATCTGATACAGGAATGTGCCATCTCAGTATCAGTGCTGTTGTGTTTGTGACTGAAATATTTACTCTTGAAGTTGCATTTGCCCTTTCAGAAAGCTTTACATAAATTACCCTTTAATGCAACTTTAAATTAAGATATGATATCACACATGATTTTGTTGATTGTATCCTAATCTGACTTTGCAACGAGGTCACTTTAACATCTGTAGACATCACCACATGCACTGCATAGGTTGTCCTCCGTGCCACTCTGGGAGTAGCAATATGATTATGTTCAGCCACTCCTATCCGTTTCTGTTGCAGACTTCGTAAAATCAGTGTGGAGACAATCTGGATATGCAAAAATTGGCTTTGGGCTGGCACTCTGAACACTGAGTTGGGTTTAGTTTAAGTTACTATTGACATTTTGCAAAAGAACCGACAGGAGTTAACTTTAATTCATATAGACTGTTTTGGCCTTTGTCATGCTGCATCATCAGCACTGTGGAGGAATCAAACAGACCGCATGTTATGTAGCACTTAACTATGTGTATTTTATATACCTTTGTGTTATCACATAGAACTCAATCTCATTTTATAAATAATAACAGGAAGAAAGATACTTCTTGTTCCTTATTGATATGTGGATGCTACTTTTTTTTTTATTTATTTACCTTTTTTTTATCAAAACTACCAAAAAAAACACAACATACATCTGTGTGTTTTTCATTTTTTTATAGTTTAGATATTACAGATGGCATCCTTGACAGATCGTGACCAGTTTAAAAAGTAGTTTAGCTTGCTGATTCATGCCGAAATAACATATCTGCCGTTGGATTGTTTTGCTTCCACACCAGACTAACTGTACCAAAGTTCAACAGGAAGTGTTTTCTGGCCCATTTTTTCCAGTGGTCTTGGTCTGGTTGTTTGGTCCAAACCAGAGGTAGACTGACAGATTTCACAGTGGTGGTGTATCAAACAGGATCTTGAACCTTTTTTTAAAATCTAATTTCTTATTTTTATTGTATTATTTGCATATTTCTTTAAAATGTCAAATCTTACAACACCTTTGAGCCTCACATGGTGTCCTCATATTGCAGCCAGATGGTTGTTGTCAAACATCACTGTGTTAAAAGCCCTCAGCTGTGTTTGGACATGCATGTAGCATGTCCGAGATGCTCCATTTTGCCTCAAAACACAGGAAGGCACCATATGGGAGCTGTTTTTCTCCATTCTCAATGTAAACCATGTCGCATAACTGACTGCAAAATCCTTGACATGTGCAATGAATGTTGCATGAAATACAGCGTTTTCTCATTACGTTGAAAGAATCTTTCAGAGATAACTGTTTGAATTTCACAACAGGTAGTGCATCAGGTCAGTCAGGATATTTTTGAAGGTGCAAGTGGAATTTTTTGGAACTGATATAAAACCTCAAAGTTATTCACAAGGCTAATACGTACCATTTCAGTGCTGTTTGGAGAGGTGGTGCTCATTTTAGCAATAGAATGAATTCGTATTTGTAGCTCATAGTTTGCTGCTCCCATGTTAAAATCATCTAATATGAATTTAATGTCAAATGAAAGCAAAATCTGAATTCATGCAGCGATCTACTGGAGTAGATTAGACTGTGACCATGAATATATTGACCAAGAAACTGTTTCAGAATATTCTAATTGACCAGCACCTTGTGTACCCCGAGGGCTGTTATTGACCAAGGCAAAGGATTCAGTGCTCTCTGCAGCTACTTACCCACAGCAGTACGCAAGCAATGAGTGCCACAGTGTGCTGGTAGCTGATAAACTCTGCTAATCCACTCTGGGAGCCCAGCACGGCTTCTCTTAGTGCTCAGAATCAGTGTGCCACTTTATCCATGTTCCCCTTTTTACAGTGCAGAGCGGGGAGCTTTGAGAGTAACAGCCAGGGATTTGTGATAACGTTCACTTTTTAAATCTATAACATGTCGAATTGTGCGCAACAATTAATAAATCTGTCACTGGAAATGTTCTGTGAAATTCAGTGCTGTTGCCAGTAGATATTCTGTCACAGTGACAAATTTTCTTTCTCAGGGTCTTGACACGCCAGGCCGACCTCAAATGACAAGCATCAACAAATGTACATTAATAAAGTTGCACTTGAACACACCACAAAGCAGCCGATGGCCAGCTACACACATGTACATTCTGAAACAGCACGTTCAAAGTTGAAGCTGCTGGAAGACTTTCAATCAGCGAAGATGATTTAAAAAATATATATATTTAACTACTAAAGCTTCTAACTGTTTTATTCTGATTACATTATTTAACCAGTGGACATCTCCAGATAGACTAAAATACAGTTTTACTTCAACAGTGTGAAATATTCCAGTCAGATCAAGTCAGATTATGTAGGTTGTTTTCGTCACGTGTCCATGCAGCTTCATGAAGACCTTCAGTAGATGGGCTTCATAAAGTGGACTGAACACATGGACTCCAACTTCAGTGCTCCACATGTTTAAAATGAGATTATGCATATTAAATATTGTGCACCAAGATGTTGCAAAAATAATCAACCAAAGACTTTTCTGATTCTCATATTCTGCAACTTGAGTCAGATATGCTGCTGATATCCCCAAGATTAACCATAAACACAAACACGAGGCATGTTTTTTTCCCGCTATATATTTATATTTGAGCTGCTGTACGATTATATCGCACAACCCTGAACAAAAATATGAGTTTGCTCGTTGGAAAAGTTGGCCAGGACTCTCCTGACGCTGCATTACCAAATTATCAGTATGTCATGGTAGCAGGAGCAGCGCTTTCAAAGGAACAAGATAAGCCGTGATTGGCTATGATTGATGTAAGCTGCTGCTGTGATACTGACCCCTCTAATCTCACCCCATCTACAAGAGGGCCACAGGTCACAAAGATACTAAAAGTGTCATCATGCCCTCTGCAAACTGCACACTTGACCACACTTAATGCCACACATCTTGTTTCACAAAAACAGGTCCTCTCAGTGGTGTTTAAGTGGTAACTGAAAGGCTATATGTCGCATCCCCAGTGCAGCTAAAGACCACTTGGCTCTGCACATGCTGCCTGGACTATGTTATGTGTTTCACAACAGATGCCGCCCTAGAAAAAGCAAACGCAGACCTCCAACCAGACCTCATTATATAAGTCAAGCAGCAGGAAATGAGACAGCCTGAGGATATTGTGAACACTGATCAATCAGACTGACACTGATTCGGACCAATGGAAATATAAGTGTCTGTACATATCAAAGGAAATGTTCTTTTTGCTTATGTTTAATGTAATTAAGTATCCCCGGATAAATATAAGTTAAATGGTTTGTAGGCAGGCCAAAATTTAATCAGGCAAACATAATTAACCAGTTTGTAAGCTTCCGGGAGACCACAAGGACAGAATAGATGACTACATAATGGAAAGAGGCTTATCAAAGAGGCTATGAAACAAAATTACATGTAAATTGAATGAGAGATACAAATATTGTTTTATGAAGTTACATGGTACAATGTCACTGGAAGAAGAAGCTTAAAGCTCTTACAACATCTGTTTGCTTCCATATGCTTTTATCTAAAATTCATGCATCCACACTGTTACGGCCGTGGCCGTCTTGGAGTCTCTTTCTCTCTCTCTCGTGTGTGTGTGTGCGTGCGCTCAACGAGGACCAATTCTGCAGATGAAGAACACCTGCGCTGTGTGCCCTGATTGGACAGGCGACCGCCCGCCCTCAGCCAATCAGCAGAAGTTGGAGTATAAGAAGCAGGTGGACCCAACATTCCGGAGCCAGCTGTAACCAGCCGAGCTCCTGTGCTGTTGCTCTGTGTGCTTAGAATCCTTGCTAGACTGTGAACCTTGTTAGAGACTTCGGATTTGTGAGGCACTAGGTTGAGTTTTTGTTACATTGCCATCTCACCTAATTTGACTTACAGTAGATACCTTAGTTTGGGTGCTGTTTTGATTGTGCGGGTTATTTTGGGGTAGTGGGTGTTATTTTTGTATTTAAGACAATAGCTCTGTTGGAGTCTTTTTTTGTTCTCGTTTTAATTTGGTTTTGAAGGACCCCTAGTATTTGCCTCTCTTTTGTTGTCATTCCTTGTTAAAACAAGCGCCTTTTGTTAATTAAAAAACAACTTTTAAACCTCATAACACCTGGGTATTTTTATGTTACTTCCCTTTCCAACGAGCTGGTCGTAACACACACACACATATATATATATATATATATCCAGAGCTGCCGTAATTCTTGAAATTGTGAAATGTTTCTTTCAATCCAGACAACTTTCACACATTTTTGAAGTGCTGTTGACTATTTAACTGCAATACTGTAGCATTAAAAGCTTGGACGTCCTCCACGGTGTTGCTCACTCATCATTAAATTGAAGGGAGATAACGCGCTGTTGACTCCTTTGCTCACAATTATCCCGTGGCTCTTTTATTGATTTATGTTGATTAGGAGAGATGTGTTGTTCCAGCAGGAAGGGAATACACTGCCGGAGAGAAGAAAAAGCTTTGATCACATCACACAAGACAGAGAGGTGTAAAGTAAATGGAGTGTCGGATGTTACAGATTACTAATTTCAAAAGAAATGCTCTTTCATGTCAGTAAACCTTAAGTAGGTCTATTACTTGGTGTGTGTGTGTAGGTGTGTGTGTGTGTGACATATGGTGTGTTTTATTGTTTGGTGACGAGTAAAGTATTTACCTGTTCTCAGTCCAAGGTGAAGCAGTCTTGGATTGGAATAATATTGTGAAAGAGAACTGGTCAAGGCTTTAAGTTTTTGTAAATACAATACAATATATTTTATATTTGGCTCATGTATTAATTACTGTTATTGCTTGAAAGCAAGCTGTTAAATGGAAATATTGCATTTACATTCTATACAGTACATGTTTACATTTTCCTACAAGTGAAACCTACAACACACAGAGTTACCCTTTCAAGATTAAAAAATATGAATACACTCATCTAAGAGAAAGAAAAAGCCTAGAAGGATTTTGTCCAGCTTGAATTTTGATTATATTCACCAGCATACTCTCCTGCTGGGGAGAAATCCACGCAACGGGGGTCCTGTTTGCTAATATTAATGTTTTGATGTCGGGTAATGGCATTACCGCCACTGTTGCCCGAAGCAAACGGTATGAACCAAAATGACAAATGTTATCACATTGTGTTCGCAGGAGTCGGACACAATATGCATGTAGTGCAATACAACACCAGCACAAAGTGTGGCCTGAAAAGAATTACCATATAATTGTACAAACAGCAACACAATTTCATCAAAAATGAATCGTCTCACAAAGAGAGCATTGTGTTGAATCGCCTCCAGTTATACAGATGTTCACGCTGCGTCCAACTCATGCATAATAGGTGATGACTTTATGTGCTCATTGTTGGTACTTTAGATAGACTTAGAATTAGCCAGTAGCTCTGCATGTAAATAAAAACCTGGCATCCATTGCCAATTTTAAAGTAGCTGAAACAGCAATGATTAGAGGAGTGGTAGTAAAATGGATTCTCTGATGGAATGTTTATTTGCCTGCAAATTAAAGTACTCAAAGCTGGCACCTGATGGTTTTGTTACCCAGTGTCATAACTTTTCTTGTACAGAAGCCATCTTATATCATCTTCTTACTGTAAATTAATGCCCCTGTACAGTATATCAACTGATTTCTTTATTTATAGAGACACAATGCACATTATTCAGCATTTCTATAAACATGCCAGTGTTAGCCAGTTTGCAGATTCTGGCAAGATGTTCTAAGAAATGCAAAACATATGCAAATAAGTTGCCAAAATGGCAGGGAAAGCAGCAGAATCATGCACGAATCATGCAGAGCGTGCAGCATGCAAAGCAACAAAACGCAAACAACTTTTATTAAACACATTTGCGCACAACAATACATCATAAATAAAAGGTTAACAAGTAACATGTGTGTTGTCTGTCAGCTACATTCCAGCAGAACTAACTTTATCGTGCTCTGTTGCTGTTAAAATTTTTTGACCTGCTTTTACTGACATCCACCAGTTTCACAGTGAAAGATGAGCTTTTTTTTTTTTTACAACCTTCATTGTAGCCACCCACTGGGAGAGGTTGAGTGACCTCATGACGGGGTCATTTGCTTGTTTGATGTGATGGTGTCAGTAATACAGGCCTCTGGCAACTTCCTTAAAGTAAATCTGAGAAATCAAAGCAGTATAAGAGAAAAACAACATATGAAAACCTTTGGTGTCCATTCGCCACAGTCAAGCTTGACAAATCTCAAATAGAAAAGTGAAACTCCTCAGCGGGAAGCAATCCTTAAAGTTTTGTTCACTTTTCTACTGTTTTTTCTTTTTTAAGTCTCCTGCAGTCTCTATTTTTGGCCCTATTTTTTTTTTTTTATCATCTTTTCCCCCTTTCTTTGCAAATATCCATGAAGCTAAGAATATTGTTAGAAAAGCGATAAGGGACCTTTAGGCAACACTCAATATAGCGAGTAAAGAAGTAAGTCCGTTATACCATGTAAGTCACAGTTGGAGATTTACTTGCTGAGGTTGTTTGATTAAGGTTGGACACATTCATCTTTTTTTTACGTTTGATCTTTTCCATACATCTACTGTACATGAAAGGAATTTGAGGACTCTTACTGTAACAGAGAGCACAGCCTGAATTTCTTTGATTGAAAAATCAGAAAAAAAGAATTATGAATGAGTTAAAGATGTTCCTTAACTGTGCTTGAAAGATTTTTATTTAAAATGCAGCTCATATAATGTTGCAGTTGCCTTTGTTATGGCCGAAAGTTCACATACACTTGTAAAGAACATGTACAGTATATCGAAAGTTATTCTGAAACCTTAATTCTAGCCTAATTAAGTCGCTTCTGTACCACTTTTGATGCGTTTTTGGGGTCATTGTCCTGTTGGAGCACCCAATTTGCCACGACCAAAACGTCTGTCTGATGTTTTTAAGTTCTCCTGAAGATTTTGGAGTTAATCCTCCTTCTTCATCATACCATTTAGCTACTATAAAGCACCAGTTCTACTGGCAGCAAAACAAGCCCAGAGCATAAAACGTCCACCATCATAACAGACAGCTGTTATTGGTGTTCTCGGGGTTAAAGGTTTCACATTTTCTCCTCCAAACATATCTGCTGTCTTTGTTACTTCTGGAGCAACAGCTTCCTTCTTGCACGACTGCATCTCAGACCTTGGCGATGTAAAACACACTTGACTGTGGACACTGACACCTCTGTTTCAGCAGCTGATTTTTGGCGGTTCTTGCCACCCTGAGCATTTTTTCCCTCAGCAGCAGGTGACAGCTTGTGCTTTCTTCCTTCGCAACTGTGCCTTGCACTTAATATGTACAAACAATTGTTGGCACAAATGACCTGTAGCTGCTTTGAAATGGCTCCAAGTGTCTTTCCTGTCTTGCTCAAGTCATGCTGCTTTTTGTGATGTCTCCTGAGCTCCACCCCATAAAGTCCCCATTGTAGCGTTTGTGGTTAAGTCTAATGACTCAATAACAAGCCCTTTTTAAATGGGCTCAGCAAAGTCACCATAATCAAAGTCAATCATAATCACTCACAAGAAGTTAAGAGGCCATGTCACAAAGACATGTTTGGTTGGCT
Source organism: Larimichthys crocea (assembly GCF_000972845.2). Taxonomy (NCBI): domain Eukaryota; kingdom Metazoa; phylum Chordata; class Actinopteri; family Sciaenidae; genus Larimichthys; species Larimichthys crocea. The sequence continues at coordinate 11,544,796 of NC_040021.1, forward strand.
CGCTTTCTACATCACCAAAAAATGATATTTTAAGTTAAGTGTACATATATATATTAAACTTTCAATCTGTTTCTGACTTGTTTGAAGAATTTTCTAGGAATGAGTAATGTGTTTTGTGAGAAAGACAGTTTGATGCTGTACAAAAGATTCACATCGGACGAAATCCATAGTTTATAGTAATTTCTGAAACCACGACAAGAAGGATAACAGGAAATGGTGCGACTCGGTCAGCTGAGGTCATTCCTGCTTTTATCCACTGCTTCCTCTGTCCCTGTGTACGCCTCTGGTAGGTAATACAGGGAGGTCAGCAGGAGGAAAGTGAGAATCAAGACCCCAGCTGTGTCCTCATCCAAGCAGGGACTTGTAATCAATACCAGGCAGCCAAAAGGGGAACATCGAGAATAGCGAGGGTCAAGGTCACGGCAGTCTTGTGTGCTAAATTGAACACTGGGATTCCAGGGGTGCAGGGGATCTTTGGGTGTCATTGACCTATCTGAATGTAATATATTTTATTTCCTTCCTATGGCTTAATAAGATTTGGCTTCAGGTTTTTCTACTATTCAAAAAGTTTTAGACTTTTACCTTTACTCTCTCAACACAGCAGAATTTGGTTTGTCGCCTCAAAAGTGAAATCTGATTGGAAAGAGAAGACATAAAGTAAACAATCGCACTCAATTCAGCTCTTCCTTCATCCTGTCTTGATGTTGGTTTTCAAACAGGCACACTGCTCTGCTACCCACCATTGGCATTCAGATCACAGATCACACCGCTGCCAAACGCACTCAAGATAGCTCAGAGGGAATCAGGCTGTCCTTCAGGCTCTCGTCAGTCTACTTTAATAATGGGATTTCCACACATTACACACGAACCCAGTGGGTGCTAATATGGGAGAATAATATTTCCAGAAAAAAAGGTGCACTTGAGTCCCAAATTGAATTTACAACGCTACATTGACTTTAAAAAGAGACTGTGGCACATGTTATGTCCAGGGAAATAATACTTTTCTCCAACTGAAGATCCAAACACCGAGCACAGGATTAAATGGTGCTGCTGCTCTGGTTTTGCCACACACTGGGCCGGTTTAGTACAGCCTAAACATAACAATGATTTTAGTAGATCTGCTTGCTGTAAATTTGTTGTAGTCAAACAGTTTTTTGTACTAACATTCAGGAGCACACTGGGTCTGGAATTTCTGGTGTTTTGGCTTTTTGCTCCTCATTTCCTTCTCGCTTCCTGTCCTCCCGCCTTAGCACCAATACACAAACACACACACACACACACACACACACACACACACACACACACACACACACACACACACACACACACCTGGACACACACAATCTTGTACAATCATTAGTGACATACTATTTTATGAAATTTGACAACAGCTGAATTCGCTCAGTGATCGCATTAACACATGGACATTGCCTGTCCACAAAGCTCCGTCTAAAGAATCACTCAAATTGTATTGCTCGAAATTCATCTGTTGCATTTTAATCACATCTCAAGGTGGAAGCAAGGATTTTCCAGGATTTCTCTATGTGATATGGATCAGCATAGATATTACTTGATTCACATCGCTGATAAAGTATCCTCCCTTTTGTCCGAAATAAACAAATATCCACACACAATTTCTCGATGCAGCCTTTTATGTGAATTGTTTTATTTGAGTATGCACCGTGTCACTCATGCATCTTTCATGCCTTACTTGTGGATTCCAGTGTTGCTTTTTCCTGCTAGAATCCTACAATCTTGTTGCATACGTGAGCAGATGGGCCGGTGGTGCCGTTTCCAGACACCTCCACCTGCTCTTTGTTTGGGGGAGAAAACCCCACTGAGGGGATTTAGTTATTTATCAGGTCTGTTGTGTTCCAAGTTTAAAAGATAAAGGAGGGAGCAAAGACAGAGAGACTAAAATATGTGACAGACAAAATGAGGAGAGTTAGAGAGAGAGAGACTTTATATTGATGATGTAAGTACATTTCTGTGTGTGTGTAGTGTGTGTGTGTGTATCCTGAACTGCTGAGTGATCACTCTGTAGCCCATTATTGGATGATGAGACGCAGACACTGCCGGTAATAGTTTTCGACTCTGCTAAAAGCAACTGTGGACACTTTTCTGCCTCAGTACATTTTATTTAGACACAAAGACAGACTTCAACAAGGACTATTTTGACCGGATGTCAGTTCAACTTTACTTTAGGAAGAATTAAACATTGTGAATTTCTTATTTTGTGTTAAATACAAACAAGAATGGTCAAGACTGTGTTATTTGTTCTATACTGTCGAGACTCTTGTGTGAACTGCAGCCTTTGTATACCTCGAGCGTGACTTTAGACGTTTCAGCAGCTGTGTAGCTTGCGTAGCTGTCAAGTATATTAAGTGTTTATTGGTTTGTCAATGCTGCAGCGAAGCAAACAGTTGAGACTATCAGGGCCATCCATAAGAAACCACTGCAAAGTCCTCTTTGTGAATGAGAAAATGTGAATAAGTTATTCATTACACCGCTCCTTGAAGCAGGAATACTGTTAACACATTCCCTTGTCCCTGTTTTGCTTTTATTTGAGGCCTCAGCTGGACACAGAAACGGTGTTTGCTGTGAAAGAGTCTCGTTGAATCACTGCCTCTCTAGAGTCAAGGTTAACAGTCTCCCTTTGGCCTGTTGTAAAAACCATCTTCAAAGATTGGACACGTTTTTATGGTATATGTGATTACTAAGCTGCAGCAACCATACACTTAATTGAACCCATATACTTTCGCACTGTAAAGCCACGTGGTGTGCAGCGAGTGTTGCAGAAGTCATGCCACGGTTGGTCCCTGTTAGTTTTATGAAAGTTATAATGCATCAGTGAATATCTAATAAAAATATGAGGGAACACTTTTGATCTTTGGAGGATTTTACTCTTCTTGTCTCCATGTTTTTTTTGTAGTTGTCATTCTGCACAAAGAAATGTCTGTCAAAATAAGCTTTTCTTCAAATCTGTTCCAAGGGCTAACCCTCCCCTGCACTCTTCTTGCCCTATGTTTCTCCCTTGTCCATTGATGGCAGTTATACAATGCATTTCCAAACAGTATGGTCAACAGCTGTGTCTGTGTATACTGTTCTGGGTCAAGGGCTCAGTTCAGGACAATGCTGTCTTGCTCCTCTCACATTACTGTGCTTAGTTACAAAACAAGCTGATGGCATAGCTTTAGTCAGGGTCAAACACTGTCGTCAATCTCTTTATATCAAATTCCATGTTGACTGCAGTAGAAGTATGATTTAGCTTTCAGTATGGCTCAGTGCTGGTAGACAATGTATGTGCAGTATAAGGCACAGGTCCAAAACTGCATAACAGTCAGTGATCATTATTTGATAGTGTACCTGAATCCTTGTAGCAGAAAGATGGACGTTGCGAGACTTTTAAGGTCACATTTCACAGACACTGGAAAATAAGGGACAAGTCAAAGCTTCTGTATTTCTATTTGTGTGATGTAGAAGTGCTCGCTGGCATGGTAAGAGTTAAAAAGCAGTGGTTTGGTTACTGTCAGGACTTTCTGTTTACATTCCCCACACTGGCAGATTACAGCCACTAATGCCTCCGGCTGGACACTCTGTTCCAGAGACCCACTTCTCTATTAGACTGATTACTGGGACTGAGGGTACTGGCAGGGGTTGGGGTAAAAGGCATATCACATTTGATTTGCTATTTTTGATCTCTTTAGATATTATTCCCAAACATGTTCTCAAACTCAACAATACAGCCTAAAGCCATTCTTTAATGCTGGATTGTTGGCTTAGTTTCTAGTCTGCTGAATAATTTTTACTAATTATTTTGTAGTTTTAAAGTATTAAAAGTACATATCCCTTACCTTCATCAAGCAGAGGGACAAAGTGATTAACTAGAAAAAAGATTGGCAAAACCCCCATGACATACCTGATGGAAAATGTACAATAATATAGGTAATCCATGGATTTATTTTTTGGTATGTTATGGAAAATGTGCCTAAATGAACATCCTTGGAAATCCCTTTATTTTTCCTTCTGTTTTCTACATTGTAGATTGTTGTGCTCATTTCTGTACACAGGTCTGCAAAGGTTACTTAACAGGTTTTAAAGTACTGCCATGGGGTCAACAATTTAGGAACAAAATATTGTTTATATGAATGTGTACAAAGTGTATTAACACAGATGCAGACCACAAACATGCCTCCATCAGATGACAGCACAGATTCTACAATAGAAACCAAACAGCACCATTGTAAAGGAGAACTGTGATTAGTGTCTTTTGGCAGGAGTTGTTTAAATCCACAGCTGATTGGTGTTAAACTTGGCAAGGTTACCGTACTTTGTTTGGTGTCATTTCATCGCTTTGAGCCGTTTGTTGGAATCACAGAAAACGTTCCAGCTATGTAAATAGGACACAGGCTTATTAGATTTGAAGGGTATGAAGTGGGTTTGTTTATAGATTGTCAAACACGCAGACAATGTGGTGGTAAGAGGCCTGTAAGCTTTTTGGCACTTATCTTAAAAACAACACAAAAAAAAAACAGTGATTCAGTTTGAAATGTATTTATCTGTCTCTTTAATAAACGAGTGTGTCTCTTCCTTTTAAAGGTTTCATTCATTCTCTGCATGTTCCACTCTACTTTAAAATGCATTCATATGGATGTGTGGCCCACTGCAGGGAAGATAAGATTTCTGCGGGAATATTACTGCCAAAGGTTATTTAGAGGTGGAGGAGTCTCTCCCCAAATTCTCCGTAGTGCTGGCACTCCCAATGTTTTTCACCACTTCCAGTACTGTAGGAGAGGCATGAGATAAAAAGTGATGTGGGCTTTCTGAGAAAGTTAAGAAGAATTAAACAAACTACAAACCACTGAAACTACAAAAACATAGCTGACTGACAGAAAATGTATCTGCAACCACTTTCCTGTTTTGATTTTAAAATCTGTCATTTTCATACTGAACTATTGGAAATGATTCATCCATCTAAAAAGCTATGGCGCTTTTGAAAATGGTTGGCAGTAATTTCACACAAGCCACATGAAATGAGCTCAAATGTACATTTGCACACATATCTGTTCTTTGAAAGGTCCAGTGTGTAGGATTTAGTGGCACCTAGCAATGAAGTTGCAGATTACAACCAACTGGATACACTCCCACGTCTCACCCTATCCTTCCATGCATGCAGGAAAAACTCTGGCTGCCAAATTCATATCAGTTCATAAAGGCCATATCTAGATCAGTTGTACTTTGTCTGTTCTGGGCTACTGTACAAAAACAGTGGTTCAAAATGGTGGACTCCATGGAAGAGGACCCGCTCTCATTGTAGACATAAAGGGATAAACGATTCTTATTTTCAGACTATTATACACTGATGAAAACAAACTAATGAATACTATATTTAATTCCTGCAAATAAATACACAGAGGTTCCTTTCAAGATCATCTACTTCTTATAGGCAGTTCTTAGTCACTCTTTATAAAGGACTTTCAGGAAGCACTCAGCAGCTCAGTGCAATTCCCTAATTCATTCTCATCACAGTAAGTGAAAGTGAGAGGACATTTGAGTCCCTTAAAGAGAAAGCCAATTAAGGAATCCCAGATGATTTATTGTCTGCTACAAATACATTTTCTACTTCCCATCTGACACCAATTTTACAACTTATTTTAATTAAGTCTATAGGTTTTATCATAAGTGCTCCTGCAATGCTGCGCTGTTGTCAGTCTCTCAAGCCCTCACTTAAAAAATCTTAAGACACCATAAAAAACAGATTTATGATATCTTCTCAATATTTGAATGAAATACAAACCATCAATTTCATTTACCTCTGGCAAAGAAAATGTCTTGATCCAATCAAAAAGGGCTGAATCAATTTGACAAATTAACTATGAGTAAACAAACCGAGGCTTGGCTAAATGTGGATCAAATAATTACCGCCCTCGTATGCAGATTAATTCTGTTCTTCCAGGACAAGTTTCAGATATTATTCTACTTACAGACAGCTCATTGTTTCACTAAGTCCTGAACAAAAGCAAAGCATGCTTGATTTTTTTCATCGGTCAGGGGTTGTGCATAATGAATAAAAATTTTAAACTCCTGGTTTGTTACTATAGCTAAATCATGGAGAAAAATATTTCATATTTCAAATGTTGACAGCTAGAGTTAAGAGAAAAAATCATGGATACTTAATAAGTAAATGAACAGTACTCAAGCCTAAAGCTGCTGAGGCTTGTTTGACGTCTACCAAACTGCCTGCCAAACACAAAGGGACACCACAGAAATTCAGTAGAAAAGATAAATCATAAAAAAGAAACAGCACAGGTCAAGATATCCTGACTTTTAGTCTCTGGAACTCCAAGAACACCGGATACTATCAACACAGGCTGTTTGTTGACACTGAGAGCACAACCGTGACCACCAGTTTGTTTTTACAGTCTGTGTTTACTCATCCCAAAAAAAAAAAAAAAAAGTTCTGTGTGTCTTGACAGCTCGGCATCACGTTATCTCAAAACCTTGTTCTGGTATTTTCCTGCAGAACTCCTCTCCTCTGTTTAATGTCTCCATACATTCATCAAGTCCCAACATATGGGCTTGGAGTAAAGGGAGATTTTACACTCAAGTTGCTCATGTGAAGGAATCCTCACCTCTGTCTGCGCCACCAAGGCTTATATGTAAGGGTTATATGTATTTACTATATGCAATGACGCTGCCTCTGAAATTCCCCTCATGTTCATTCTGAACACTTGTTAACTTGATAAGGATCGACAGGAGGACACTGAACAACTGTTTTAGTAGCAACAACTGACTTTGTAAAATTGTTATCCAGTGACAAATGAATGACCAAACAAATGTATAAATGACACATAACATAATGCTATTTTAAATACAAATGTGCCTGTTGGAGAATGAATGATTGATCTATCAAATTCCAGTATAAATGTAGACCACAGAGAACCAACAACTGCTATTTTGAAACAGATTAATCACAGTCTATCAAAAGTCTTCATGCTCCTGTAGTGTGACAAATGGACCTATTAGGTGCTAATTAGGTCTAGATTAAGGTGATGGAAAGCAGTAACAGAGTGAAGGATGTACTTTCACTGTGAGGAGAAACAGGGGGCATGACTAATAATGTTTTTAGCCCTTAAGTCTTGCTCGTGACCGACAGTTTTGATAGCCTCCAGTGTTCGTCATCAATAGATGTTTCCCAACACCCCAGAGAGGTTATTTCTACGAAGGCTGAGAAATGAATTACACTCAGAAAGCACCTCATAACAGAGTAGAACAATGCCTACACCGCTATGTGTCTCTTGCTTGTGTTTGTGTTTCACAGATTTAATAAGCAAGCTTCTGGAGCCTCAGTCTCATTTATACTGGGAGGCCTAAGGCAGTTCTCAGGCTGACAAACTGAGGCGTTTCTGCACACTCTATTGCAGCTTTCTGAGGCCTGAGTAGCTGTGTTTCCATTCAAATGTATGACAAATTTAAACTGAATCTCAAGTTAATTCTGGAAAAGAAAATGCAAATGAATGAATGTTGCGTGAATCTTAGGAGGTCGTTCAGCAAGCGGCAGGTGGTGCCAATCCTCCAGTCAGAAAACACGAATTACTTCATTAAAAGAGCGCCAGTCGAACCTCGAACGGTGAAAGATATTATTGAAATATGACGTTTCTGTTTGTTTCATGTATGAATGTGAGGACGATTACATCTGATCTTTGTGGAGACACATCATAGATGTATTTTAAAGCCATAGGAGCGATGAAGAAACAACTCAAACAATTGTTTGAACTTTAATGCGAAATTAACTATGTTTACTTGAATTTTGTTGTTTCATGACGTAGATATTGGACTTCTGTGGTTAATGTCTCAACACCTATGGCAGGGGTTGGCAAATACGTTTGGACCCGGGCCAATTTTTTGATCAGATCTGCCGCTGATGTGCATTCACATTTTTAGGCTATTTGATATTTGAGCCGACCTTGTTTGGTTTTGTTTTTTTCATTTAATGAAACACATTTGTTCACGTTGTCCGTTACAAGAGGGACACAGGACACTTTTATTTTCCACAGGTTACAGCGCACGCACGTGTCAATTAGTGTTCCAACCTGTGCTTCAAGTAAAGAGGCTGCGAGGATGTTCTGGCTGCTGTCACGTTACTTATCAGCTACTTTTCAATAAATGTTGTCAAATCTGTTTAATTGTTGTATTTTTGACAGAAAACATAAGGTTTAAAAGATATATTAAAAAATATATATATATTTATTTAAAAATAAATCAACGTCATCTAGCGGGTCAGATATAATTGATGGCGGGCCAGTTTTGGCCCGTAGGCCGCTAATTGCCGACCCCTGACCTATGGGAAGGATTGCCATTGAATTTGGTACATCCATTACATCCGTTACCCTACAGATGAACTGTAACAATTTTGGTTATCTGTTAATGTAGCACCATCATCTTGGCCAGTTAGCAAACATAATAATACTAAGATGGTGAACATTGCATAATATAATGTAAGCTAAACATTAGCATGTTAGCATTGTCACTGTGAGCACGTTAACATGCTGATGTTTGCATTTAGTTCAAAGCGCCTCTGTGTCTACATACAGGCTGACGGAGCTGCCAACTGTGTGCTACTTAATGTCAGAGGTTGAAATATTTATCGTTGCTATGATTGGTGTTGCTATGATTGGTGTTGCTATGCCATGTACTGTACCAACTGTAATTGAATAGGAATGGTGTAAGAATGAAATAATTAAAGAGGACGTTTTCTTGGAGACACGTTTGACCTTTTTACTTCTAATATAGTTTGGCTCTGACAAGACGACTCTAAACTCTTCTGCAGCGTGGCAAAACGTTCTTTCCCATTACAGTACCTGTGCCAAATGAGCCTATTTAGAAATACTTCTGCCGGTGAAGTGCTGCAGCTGTGCAGTGTGGTGAAGTGGCTCTGCAGAAATTCATTATCTTGAAAGCAAGCGTGGCAAAGACCATGGGCAGGTGGTATGGGTGATTTCACATTTCTCCTGTGCCCTGTGAGTGAAGATGCCACTTTGTATTAGCTCTCGGTAGTGGAAGAGCACATTGCCGTGGTCCGTCGAACTGGTACATACATACACACTAGCTGGTGTTTATAGCCAGTTGATTAGATCAGGAGCTCTAAAGTCCAGTGGAGTAGTCTGACTTCTTTCAAATATTTTCAAGGTTGCAAAAAAAAAACAGACACAAACAGTAATAGTTGTGCTGTTAAGCTTGTGAAGTGAACTGTCATCAGATCTCTTGTAAACTCACAGAGAGAACGCGGGCGTTAAGAGGCATGTGGAGGGATGTGAACCACATTGATCTTATCGTAACTGAGAGTCACATGACTGAGGTCATGCACATTAGCCAGCAACCAGGCTCTACCAGTGCTTTGTAGGTTTACAGCTGTATGGATGTAGTGGTGTTAAAATCTGTTCCTTCTCTAACAAAGATATCTTTTAAAATGAATAGTTTCTAGTCAGCTTAGGGTGGAAGCAGTGCATACATTAATGTAGTTGCACATGATACACATGTAGTTTCTAAGTATTTGTTTTCATCAGGCTTCCAACATAAGAAACCCTCCTCAAACATGTGAGCCACTCTAAATACGCCACCTATTTTGATCTTGCTATATTTGGCTCTGCACACAATGAATCTGGACGCAGATGTTATCATAGATAACTCTCACAGTTATCCTAAAAGCTGTTTCCTGAACAGCATGACAACATATCAGATTGTAGCTCAGGTGCACACAGGACACGTGTACACATGGTTCATCACAGGAGAGAATTTATTTGCCGTCTTTTACCATCACTCAGTCAACACTGAGACACACAAACACACACTGTGCCCTCTCTCCAGCTGATGCAGGGTTGGTACCATTAAAATCCACTTTGCTGTCCCTGACACTTCTCCTTTACATTGTTTATACTGGAGCAGCTGAGTGATTGTACTAATCAGGTATACACCTTCAACAGCAACCGTCTTCGCTGTTGAGTCAAGGAAGAGATTAGAGGACAGAATGTCCCAGCTCCCACTGGTCGCTATGAATGGGAATCCAATGTCATTTCAGATAAAATGCATTATTTATATTGTCTCTTTTAGACAAACAGTCTTTGCATTGCAGCGCAGTGTTTGGGCAATGAATGTAAATGTGTTATGGACTGCAGCTGATGTATCTTGTAGAAATCTGAGCTGTAGATGCAAAACAATGACGATGGATTTAATGCTTATGAAACACTGAAACAACAAATCTGTGATATGCATGAGGTGGCAAAGTTAGCCAAGACCAGTTAATATACTGGTAAGTTGGTGTTAAAATGACAATGCATTATTTTAGCAAGCAAATAGTGAACTAAAAGGCCCAGAAAAGAATATGACCCAAATCAGTGATAGGGAAGTAATGATGTGCTGAAAAAATAACATTGGAAAGAATCTATGTTTTTATTAATAATATGCCAATTTAAACGTGGCCTCAAGCAGCAGAGATGGAGAATAGCAAGCTTGGTTTCTCATTAGCTAGGTGTCTTTTCCATGGTCAGTGGATAATTAAATAAGGTACACTGTGGAGGAAAACATTAATAAAATATAAACTAATAACAATCAGAAGTGAAATGGAAATTTGTTTTCTCTGTATCATATCTCTGTTTGCCAATGAACCATAGTGTAATATTTTCAGAAATTAAATACGATGGCGACTGGCAACAGTCTCATGAACTGCACCCTATTTGTATCATTATTCGAGTAAATGACTTGTCCAAGGACAAAATTCCTGAGTGAGTTCACGAGAAAGTTATAGAGACTTTAATACCTGAGTCAAATGTTTCTTCACAGTATATTGTGCGCAAGAGTCTGCTAAACAGGGATTTACAAAGATGGCAATACTTACTCCTGTATTGAAATCCAATATATTTTATGAAGACATTTGAAGCCTTTTACAAACCTTCTATCCGTGGACATCATCTCTACAGCCTACATGTCGTTTCTTCCTCCAAGGTCATTAGTTCTTGGCTGATCAATGAGAAACATCATTTAAAGACAAGCAATGGGTAAATAAAGTTTTTTTTTTTTGTTCCCCAGAGGATGAACTTTAATCATTTGATTACAATATTCACCTAATATTGACCAAATACCTGCAAAACTGCACCTTGTGTTTGTCCTGCTGATTAACATCCTAAACTAAGATGGTGAGCATCATAAACATTATATCTGATACCTTTAAAGGCCAACTGGTGTATTTAACCTTTACTGGAAGCAAAAGAAAAAAACAAACATACTCTTCATTTTAAAAAGCAATCTCTAATACACAGTCTTCTTCTTCTATTTAATATATTCTTAGACTAAAAACAAAATCAAGGTTGACATTTACCCTAAAATCATGTGTCTGGATGAGAACTATGGTTGTCATGACAGTATCGTCCGCCTTTATTTGAGAAGTACAAATGGCCAGCGGCTAATCTGACTTTCTCTTAAACGAGGTTTTAATGCAAATATGCTATTAATTATCAAAGTCATTTTTCTGAAGTAGAAACAATTTAAAATTATGATGTCTGTTCTCTCTCCCTCGTAATGTTCAGCGCTATTAAAAAAGCCATATTTTCCAGTCATATGGCCAAATGACATTTCCCAATTGATTTTTATGGCTGCAGTCAACACTGAAGAGTTTAGCCATTATTCTGAAGGCCATATTTGACAGGCATGAAGGTTACAATAGCCTTTATCAAATGGACTTCTCGCTTTAAACAGTGCACTTGATGCTAACCTGCACACATGCAGCTTGTACTGTTAATCAATAACTGATTTATTTTGCATCTCAAACAAGGACAGAATGTCTGCACACATTTATTTGTCCAAAACCCTCTAAATAAAATCACTGTACCGTTGTGATCACAGAGGACACTTTCTATGCTCATATTGTGAGTATTGCTGGTGACACAGAGGACACTGTTTGCTATCAACTCGAAATGTGTCTAATTAGATGACCTAAAATGACATTGTGAAAAAAAAAATGGCCATAAGGAAGTCAACTCCTTCTCAAGCACCTTGCACCATCTGTGAGTGCATGACATCCTGTCGGAGACAACAGAGTCACATGTGCAGAGCAATGCCAAATTTTTTATCCTCTCTGGACAGCAAAGCCTTGAGAGACAGGCCCCTGCAAAATACGTGTATGATGGCAGCCCTGTAAATGTCTGAATCACTGTGTCATTAATCTTTTAACTTCAGAGGGGAGAAGGAGGATGAGGTACTATCTCATGGGTGACATGTCAATTATTCCTCCCACTTCCACCCATTTTGTATGTGGCTACTTGCCATAAACACCACCGACCAGCAGCTATCTCTGAGATCGTGAATCTAAGCTTAAACACATTTCTCATCACCGGGCTGACAGATGATTGATGTACAATTCACCATTCCTCATCACCTGGGGCCAGGATTACTCTTGATCTGAATAATTCATCCAACCTGTTTGTAATCTTCGTCACTTTAACTTTGAGGTTTCGAACAGCGGGTAAATTAGAAAACCTTGAGTTGCTAGCCGCTCATTTTTTTCTTCTTCACCTGCTTCCCGCTGACACGCAGACAGCTTGTGACTACAATTAGAGGTAATTGCATCTTTTTAAAAATGAACACGGCAGGCTGTCAATATTATCCGGCAGGCGTTTGTTTCATCAGAACGATATCACAGTCAGTCAGCGAGGTGACTAGTGTCATAGCAACACACCACATCAAAACTGCCCCCGTCTAAAGGCTGTTTAAAAAAATTTGCTGCTGTTTGCAGTTTGCTGTAGGTATGTGAGATGCTTAGCTGTCATTTTGTTTGCAATGCTGACAAGGGGAATGTAATTCACCAAGGGGAAATTTAGTGACTTAATACTTCACCCGCTCAACCTTGCCAAACAAAACTCATGACGTTTATTCGTCTGTGATGCAATTACGACATAAATTTAAGCCATGCTGTCAGTGCTATTTAGGGGCCATGGATTCTGGGCACTTCTGATATAATGTCACTTCTAATAAAGAGTTGTTGTAAGGAGGAAAATAAGTATAAGACTTCTGTCTATTGCGATCAAAACAGTTGCTTACTGCAGTGAGACATTTCTTCACAAATGTAACAAAATTCCCCCTCATCACATTTATTTAGTTCGATATATATCACCCCTGAAGCAGCTGTTTTCTGTTATTGATCACCAGTGTGACATTGTGTAATGTCCTGTGGCTGTGATATGACTTACTGCTTGAATAGGAGGAGGGCCATTTGGGTTGAAGTATTATTAATATGTTGATGATCGCATATTTTATCCCAAGACCCACGTTTCTGCTGAGACAGTAATCAATGGCTTAACCAGAGGAGTCATATTACAGGACAATCAATGAGTCTGTGCCCTGATTCAGTATCACTGTCACAGATGAATGTTGTAGAGACAGTTAGATTCAGAAACGTGCAAACCGCCGTGACTTTAATGACATCGACGGCATATCCAGTTATCCACGTCTCTTACCTTTGATCACATGATTTGTCTTCCATTTCTTCTCTTTGGAAACAGGTTTTTGGTATGTATGATTCTCAAGGCCCCTGTGCAACAACAGCCAATGCTAGACAGCTTCTAATCTGTCACGTAACAGATGAAACGATGTCCAGACCAATATTCTCAATACCCAGGCATGGATACAGTCAGTATTAATCACAAGCCCAGCTTGACAGAGGGAGAGCGAAGTCATCTGTATTTCCAACTGCCTTTTCAGGCTTGTCACCCAATATGTAATTTAATACAGAGACACTGGAGCACCTATAACCTTGCCAAAGGGATAGAAATATGTCATCAGCTTTGACAGGAGGGTTTCCTAAAGCCTGTCAAATGCAATCACATGAAATGGGCAAATTAGTGTGTAAGAATATAAACAGATAAACAATCCCATTAACCTGAACACTTCCACTTGAAAGATTGAGATTTCTTTAGATTGTTGTGATCTCATATATACATTTTTTAGATGTATGTGGCTAGTATAGCATAGAAAAACACAAAGAAAGTATATGGCTCAAACAGGGCAAAGCATTCCAGGTTGAAAAATAGGTGCCATGACCTGTTTCACACATCACACATCACACAATTCACAAACAACCCATCACATTAGTAATGCGTAGGTGACATGTACACAAGAGTCCTTCTTAGCCCCAAGGTCAGGCCTCAGCCTTGAGTCACCTCTGAAGACCCCCTACTTATAATCCTTCAGCCAAAGGCCATGATTTAAGACCAAACTGTCAATTCAGAAAAGTGCCAGGAATAGTTATGACCATACTAGATGCTGACCCAATGTATGTAGATGTAGAAAAAAGCGGCAAAGGTCCCTAGAATAAAAACAGAGATAAGCATTTGAAAATGTCAGAGTATCTGTGGCTGTCTTAGCGCTGACCTGTGATAATGATGAAGATGGCTTGTGTGTGAGTGTGCATGCATGCTTGCAAGGTCTTGCTTTTGTGTGCCTGGCTACCCGAGCTTTTCTAAGAACCCGGTGTCGGCGGTGGAGTCGTGTGACCTGCATGTGTGAGGATGCCTACGAAGATAAATTAACAAGCTTGTCACCCTGACAGCAGCCAGTCATCATCTGTTAAGCTTCCTCCTCCGTACATTTGTGACTCACATGAAATATTTAACTCAAAGTCCTTCTGAGTATCAGCCAGGTTTTTGGAAACATTAATTAGTCCACTGAAAATAATCACTGGCATAAATAAGTCCTCCCTCATAAAACTAAACTGTAATCAGATGATCAAAGATCAATGATCAATGATTGATTTTGCAATCAAAAAACAGTGGCATTGGGGAGAGGCTACAGTCTTCGCTGCAGTCGGCCCCGGTTCGAATCCTGCATCGGATGGCCCTTTACTGCGTGTCATGCCCCCTGTCTCTCTTCAGCTGTACTATCATAAAAGGCCTAAAAAATATACTTAAAAAAAACAAAAACAAAAAAAAAACAGTTGCATATACAGTATGTTGCATGGATTACAGGCTAGCACTGGAAGAAATTAAGTGCTAGGCTGTCATGTTGTATCTACAGCTAATGTAAGGTGACAGTGATGGACACCGGTGGTACAAGCTCAGTTATTTGTCTTTTATGCCAATTTTATTCTTCAGCAACAGTGATCTTTCTGTGGCTACAGCAGAAACAAGCAACATCATCCCATTTTAATTTGATAGGATGAACTTGTTAGCTTATCTGCCTGACTTATTTGGGGTTGTGTTTGTCTCCACCTGATGAATAGAAGTCCAATATCCACTTTCATTTCAGCTCAGTTTTGGTCTCTACCAACTCCTTAGAGAAATATCTGGCTCTCGTCACTAATCGCTCATGTTCCACTAATTAACTTAGTTTGTTGTTTGGTGCTCACCTCACAGCAAGAAAGTTCTGGGTTCAAACCCAGAGTTTGCATGATCTCCCCCCATGTTCTCTGTCCATCTTCCTGGCTTCCTCTCGCAGATTAATTGGTGACTATAAATTATCAATGTGTGTGAATGGTTCGCTATAAATCTGCGGCCAGATGAACTGGTAAACTGAGGACATGTACCCCATTTCTTGCCCAATGTCAGCTATGATTGTCTCCATACCCTCGCAACTCAGATAAGCTATTATGGAAAATGAGTGAATAAAGCTTGTAAAACCAATGTCTATCTCTCACTATACCAAAGTCACATTTGAGGTTTCTCTCTGTTGTCTGATGTTATTGACAGACTCTAATTTGTCATTTGCAATCACTGATTACTGAGTGTGATCAATATATTTGCAGTAATCAGCTACATCGGGTGCTTAACAAACTCAGTGCACCTGAATAAAAATGGAAGGCTTTTGTCAAGGCTCTGCATCAATGGCTGCTATTGATTTACTGTTTTTCCTTTCTCTTTTTGGGCGCACTTTCTCTCCACTATAATAGGCCCCCCTCAAACACGCACACACACACACACACACACACACACACACACACACACATACTTAAGCAGGAGCCACCATGCTGAGTCATTTGACATGGCAATCTTTCCTGAAGTCTACTAGGACTGCCAAGTTGACAATGTCAAATAGTGGAAGAAGTAGTTCCTCATGTTCCTCTCATTAGAGCTGCACAATTAATTGGAGCTTAAAGCGTAATTTCGGGAGCCGGACCACACCTCAACCGCACCACTTAGAGTAACTTCATTAATTTACCTTATCGTGTATATGAACTTCACCTCACTTTCCAACTGAGGATAATCAGACAAAACTGTATCCAAAGTTTCCATCGACACACGCCAGCAGATCCAGCAACAGAAGCTGAAAACTTCTCCTCGGCCTCCGTGTACGAGGTCCCTCTTCCCATAATCCAAAAGCCGATCACTGTGGTTCTTACTGTTTCTCATCCATTCTTCTAAGGTCCAAACTATAAAACCTTACCCGAACTCCTCGTCATCATCAACAGCTGCTGTTTTCAGTTCAACATAACCCTTCCATCATTTGGTCTCTAACCGTGGCCATCACGCACACAGTCTAGTTAACTTAGAAGCATTGACTTCTCTTCACTCTCAACTAAGTAAATTAACTTCACTTCCTAGAGAGCATTTTTATTCAAGAGCTGCTTGAAATCCTTGCCACAGACCCACGATATGTACAAGTCATCTGTTCGATACACTCCAAGTTGCTCCAACACGGTCATAATTATTTAGTTTCCTAAGTCATTTGAGTTCTGTCCTTGAGTTTCTACCCTTCACATAGACCCACTTTGTTAGACCTGCATTTCTTAACTATCTTAATTGCCAGATGACTCCATAGTAGTTAAAGTGTCATCATGCCAAATTGTTAATCCGGTCAGTTTACATTCGTCTTCTCTTCAAAGTCTAACCTACGCCCACTCCTTCCAAGTCCGGACAATCATTCATTTTGTCAATAAATCTTGTTGATGGCGTGGTCCATGCTAGTGAATAGAATATTATTCGCGATCACCATTTTGCCTTTCACCATTAAATTAACATGATCGACTGCCATATTGATGTTTAAGATACGTGCTCCGCTCATAGAAAACTCCACTGCATATCAATTCAAGCGCTTCCTTAACTAACCAGCCGCCAGGGGTGACTTGGCTTTACTTTAAGGCAGCTGTCAAGACGTTGTACGTGTACCCTGCGACTACAGACTGTGCAAAAACTTCCTGGATGTTGAAGCTGCAGTCCAGGGTGACAGAGTAATATGCAACAGATAGCAGACAGGCAAAACAATAATCCAATGCCTATAGTATTTAGTATGAGTGATATAAACAAGAACAAATCATATACAAAAAGTGCACAAGATTTGTTACAATTCAACACAAATAACTTGTGCAGCTACCTGTTTTCACTTCACTTTATTGTAGAAAGTAAAGGTGTATTCAATGTATTCAAAATTTTTGGATGAAACAAACAAGCTTGCGGGCTGCTAAGCAATTAACTAAATACTAAATTACAAAAAGTATGCCATAATATTCTATATCCTTATCAAGAAATGTAATGGTCCTTGATTTATAGTAACCTAAGGGTCTGTTAAAAAATCATTCTTACAATAACTTAAAACTTTCACTAGCCAGCTAGGTGAAACTAGGACTGAAGTAGCAACATTCAGTAAATACATTATAGCTAGTTGAAATGATATTCATCATCTGCTGCCATGGTCATTGTTTATTTTCGTAGCATTCTGGGCATAATAAATCTGTCATGAATTATAAATAATAATACATTTTGTATAATTAATACATTTCTATTAAAAGAACGTGCTTTTCTTATGAAGAATTAAATGTCATTGAAAAGAAATAAACTGAGGACAATAATCAATGTGTGTAAGGTAGACAGAGAATTATTTATCTTATCGTATAAGTATATACATTATTTATTCTACTCCGAACTCCAGGTCTGCATGTTGATACTGTGCATCAAAGGAGGAACCACCTCTCATTTATCTGTGCTGACAGCTGTTCAATACCAACATCCACAGCAGTGACGAGATGATAAAACATCAGTGTTATTAATGGACAGTGTCAATATGGTTGTGGTCGTGAAAGATTTCAGTTGTCAGCCTACAGTACGCTGCCACATACTGAGAGGCTTATTTTACAAATGAAATGCCATCAAGGGAATCCTTGAGCATTACAACCTCAGCCTCGCAGGAATCACCCCCATCTGATTATTTAACCAAACAAACAAGCAGAATGCCGTGTCTGCTACACTGCATGCTACAGTGACAACAACAGTCACGTATATGATAATATAAATGAAACAAATGCTCAAACTGAAGTTGCAGTTGCTCATACTGTGTGTACGTACCATGCAGTCAGTGCACCGTGCACTCAAAATGTATGAGGGGCCCGTAAGTGACATTAAAGAAGTTTTCAGTATAGTGTGTGAATGCATTTGTTTCAATATGTGTGAGGGAAATTCTGAATAATGTCCCTAACGGGCCCTTCATAAAAAATGACTTGTTTTGACTGAATTGCCTGCTCGCTTCATTGATTTTCGGCATTGAAAAAAATGCAATTCCAAAATATCTGAAAGTAGTGGCGTCCCATTTTCCAACTCATTAAATGCATTTGGTAGGAATGTGAACATATACACTTGTTTTAAGTGATAAGATATAGGAGTGGAATTATTTATGGTCTTATAAAAAATGCTTATGTCTTATCAGTCATTTTTGGGGTTTCCAGACCAAACTTAGGAACAAATTGGCTGATGAATATGAACTTATTGCAGACATTATCAGAATATGGAGACTGATAAGTAACAAGAAATGTCAGGAGAGAAATGCCAAAGATTGTTGAGGCAACAAAAAGTGAGAGAATTTGATGTGCTCATTGCTGCATGTGCACAAATACACAAATACATTTAGACTGGCAGCTTCTCTGGAACAGATGCGTCTAAACACATGTTGACACAACATATTGTCAGTATCAGTCGACAGTATTGGTCGGGCTATACTGTCTCTGTTTGTCCTAAATTTATATCTACCGTATATGTAAATGTATGTGTGTATAGAACGTAGGAACAAAACCCTTCACAAAGTTGAATTATCTAGAATACCTGGTATTTTGTAAGGAGCAGCAAACCACACTTGACGCTTCATTCTCTTTCTGTTTCGAAACTTACTCGTACGAGAGAATCAATTTGAACCAGATGTCTCCACGTTCCAGCAGACTTCCTGAAATGAGAATAAATCAACATTTTCAAAGTGACAACCTGTTTGCCATTCTCTGAATGCGGCGGCTACGCTCGGATTGAATTGCCGACTGGTAAATGAGACCGACGCTCAAATAACGGAGGTCCCTGATTGGATGACAGATTGCAACTAAACCTTATTTATTTATTTTCCCTCTCGGAAGCTGTTTCTTAACTTCCCAGCCTGATACCTCACAGCACAACACTCCTCTCCTCTGTCTGTCCTCTCTTCTATTATATAATATAACGTGTGTCATTCGCATCTATTTTGCGTTATCCTGAATGTCCTCTACAACATACTAGTAAAAATAGCTTGACCTTGGCATGTGTCACTCAGGTTAGTGTTTCTAAAGGTAATCTATCTATTGATCTCTGTGCTACTTGATGAATGGTGTAAGCCTATACATGGGTGATGAAGGTCAATAGTGACATTCAACTGAATGACTCCTCCTTAATGGTGCAGACTTTACAATGTTTCATTTATCTACTGATTCATTTGTTAAAACTGGAACAAGATTGATCACGTTATTGCTGTTTCTGTGTTGTATGAGTCACCGACTGAGGTTTCATTTACCGTAGGTTATCTCAACAAGGGAAATAAGTGTAACAAGGATTAGATGATCTCTCTGAGAATGAGAGGACATTAGTGAGATTAATAACCAAACTCATTCACGTACTACAACTGAAAGTGTTAGTGTTGCTAACTTAGCTTAGGTCTTGTTTTGTCTTGTGAACTTGCACTTTACTACTGTTGTTGTTGTTGTCTATGTAAACGCATAGGAAAGTGAGAAACGTAATTTCGATTCCTTTGTATGTCAAGTACATGTGAAGAAATTGACAAATAAAAACTGATTGATTGATTGACTGATTGATTGATTGATTGATTGAAATACATCCGTGTGATGATCACACAGCAAGAAATCAAGCACTCTACACAGCCTCTTGTGACTGAAACTGTTGGACTCTTTGCTTTACAGAGCACGAGTTAAGAAAAACACAACACAACATCCTCTTTATTGCCTTTCACCACGAAAAATAAAACTGGTAATGCTCGTATTCACTACTGAACTGTGATATTTTCCAGTTTTATATGAGGGCAGGTCTGCTGTGTGTATATAAGCACTTTTTTACAAGAATGTGTGAAAGCTTTTTTAGTAGTCTTTGTGAAAGGTTTCACTACTTTTTATGAGTTTTTATTTTACTGTACATGTACATGCATGGTGATTCTGAATCATTTCCCTTCATACAAAATGATTTTTAGAAGAGTAAAAACACAATGTGGAATCACATATTTGCAAAAATGACTCATGACAGTGTCCCTGAACATAAAAAAAATAATTTCCTGGGAGGCCACAGGGACAAAGAGATTGTTTCCTGAAGTGTAAGCTCCCAGTTCTGTCTTTATTATTTGTTGACAGCCTCAAAAGAAAATATTACTATTCACAATTCAAAGCCACTGAGTTGTTAATCAGGTAGCGGGTGCCAGTTTCCCAAACAAATTACACCTTATCATCCTTCCCTTGAATTAGGTAATAACGCCATTTGTATTAAATTACCTGCATTACTAGACTGCTAGATTGCTACTCAGTTGATGATATAGCTTTTACTGTTGCTGAATGGAAATTGTTCTGCAAAGCTAAAGCAAAGCATGCTGAGCTGGAGTGTACACTCATAAAATAGCCCGCTACTGCAGTATTAAAGTAATTAATTTGACCCGGTTTCAAGCTATTTTTTACTGAGTCACGTAAAATATACAGTTTTCTATACATGTACTAATTAGAGTTGATGAGGAATGATGTTATTTGCAGGCTTTACATCACAACTATAATTCTATAGTGTTGGTACTGTCATTGTAGAATAATATTGTTATATTTGTCTCTCTTATCAACTCTTCTTCCAGAAACTTTCCTCTTCCTTACCAAGTTTGGATAATGTGAGTCATATGACTGATTATAGGATTATAATTTGATTTGTTTTTTTAAATTAGTTTATTCTGATCTGTGTGTCCAGCCCCATAATATTGCATCCTTTTGAAATGAAATAAGCATAACAACATTTTACGAAATGACAAGAGAGACTCTGCATGGTTAAACACGACTTGTCCTTTCACGACTTGATGGACAGCGTGTCTATGAGAGGTGATCGCTTCAGACATTGCTTGATACAAGTACAATGAGAAGAGATGAAATAAATTCAGCACTTTTATTGCACAGCTGAGCCATCCATCCTCCATGGTTATCACAGTGTGCCAAAAGGATTGCTAACAGTCGAAATTCTCTCTTATTCCCATTTTGCAGCTATTTTTATGGAACAGGGTTGATGGACCTGTTGCTTTATGTATTGTTCCCTTGGTGGCTGAAGTGTTGTTATCAGTTATTTGTAGCTTGTAAAAAAAATAAAATTATATTTAAAACACAAAAGAATTCAATTCATTAAAAATGTTTCCCTGATGGAAAAAATCCAGAATCACAGAATAAGAAAATATTTTTCATTCGAAATGTTGAATTGAAAAGTTGACGAGATATCCTCTGCTTCACTGAAACATCATCATATTTGTCAGCAACGTTAGATACTGTGCCGCGATTGGCTTCTAAACCAGTTGTGATGTCACAAAATCCTTCTTGTACATACCTGTATTAAACCCTGATTTAAAGTTAGCACAGAGAAACAATCTTTAAACTGCACAATGAAGCTCCATCGTCCAAGTCAAGTAAGGAGAAGCAGATCTCATGTAAGACGTGCTGTTGTAGCTCACAAACCCTTGATCTTTCAAATTGACTACTACTGTAATACGTAAAGTGTTGAAATTTGACTAGCAGCAATGTCAACATAAAAACCTTGCTGATACACACATTGCCATGATGCGCCTGTATATGTTCGGCACTTATTTAAACCAAGCTGCTTTTTCTTAATTATGACGTGTAATAGTCCACTTTTTATATTTAAATATCTGGAATAAGATGAGATAAGATTTGATGAGACACAGGAAATCATTTGCCACTTGTAGGTGTGATAAATGTCTTGAGGGTTAGGAGGTGGACAAAACAAAACAAGCTGTTGTTTTTCCCTTGAGGGTAATTATTCTCCGTGCATGATCATTCACAGTGCCTTGATGGCCAAATCCTAACAAACCCAGCCCAATAATGAAGGTTGATTGAAGGACCCACTTCCTCTGAGATCTAATTATTAATTATCGTCTGTCTGGGAAACTTGGAAGGGTTCATGGATTCCAGTGACCTCACAGACTGATTGGTGGCTGCCTGATGGCGGCTGCGGGACATTAAGTGTGGCCAGTGTGTTTCATGCCGGCTGATTTGCTCAGAGTAGGCACTTGCCACCGGCACTGACAGAGCTCCTTACCTGTGTCGACGCATTGAAGAGACATTATTCATAGCTGTCTCACTCTCACAGTCGCACTTACAGAGGCAACATTCAGAGGCACACACGTAGTGAGTTTAGATTGTATTGAACCAAAGTTGAAGAAATAAACAAGCACAGTCTGAGAAGCCATGATCTTATGACAGTGCAGGTCACAGTTTGACATACAGTAAAAAAGTTAGTACAGTTTCTGCGCAATCCGCCAGTGCATTTGGAAATATAAACTCAATTAATTAGCTTTAATAGAAAGCGATCTCATCTCACTGGCTCACTAGTAAATGAGCATGATCTTTTCGACAGAAAATCTAATTATACCTCGCTGTATGGGCAGCAGGTCGTGCAGATATTAGCTAAACTCATTTAGACGGGTTAGAAGGGGTTGGTCTGAAAAGCATAGCTACCAAATCCTCATGGTAATGGAATTTTCCTCACTCCTTTCATTCATTTGATTCTAGCCCGTAAAAATAGACGTGATCTACAGATAAAAAATTCCAGTGTACAGTACCATTTTTTACCATAAATAGAGTTATAGACCAATTCACACACATATAAACACTATAAGCACAGTGTACTTACAACGTCAGGCTTACTCATAGTTTTTGTTTCTGCACAAGCAAACTTTTGTGCCCACATGAATGTGGGGCAGCTATGGCTCAGGAGGTAGAACAGTTTGTCAACTAATCAAAAGATCTGTAGTTCGATCCAGTCTGCATGTCGAAGTGTCCCTGGGCGAGATACCGAACCCCCGAATTGCTCCTGAGCTGTGCTATCGGTGTGTGAATGCGATAAGCTCCCTTGTTGTGAACAGTTGGAACTTTGCGTGGCAGCCAGTGTCGTCAGTGTGTGAATGTGTGTAGGTGGTATATGATGTAAAAGCGCCTTGAGCGGTCAGAAGGCTAGAAAGGCGCTGTACGAGTACAATCCAGTTTTACCCTGAATGACTGTTAGAAAAGGGCTTAGGTAGTGTGAAATACACTGGAGACTGCTGCTGGCATCCTGTCCAACAACACTGGATACTTTTAACTATGAAGAAAATTGCTCCCTAACCTGAACCAGACCATTTTAATCACCTACACTGTGAACCAAGCTTTAATCCTGTAGGTAGCAGATCGACTTGTCAGTTGGAGGCAAGATACAAGAAACACACAATGCGTTCTTGTGAGAAATGATCGATGTAAACAGAAAATGTGTTTACAATTAAAGCTCCGCAGGGTGACTTTCATTTAGGCGTGAGTCATTGTCGCGCTGATGTGTCGGTCAAGCGGTTAATTAGGAAGACACTTTGCCTTTGACATGTTCAACACAGACCTTTTTGAAGTAAAACACGAGCCGGCGTCAGCATTATTTTGGTCCTCTCTGTCACTCGAGTATACAACTTAATGATGGAGCCAGATGTTAATTTGAAAGTGTCAGTGAGTTGTATCACAGAGCAGCCGCTATAGTGGTAATTACCATCTGTTGAGGATCATACCAGCATGTTGATTTTTTTGTTTTGTTTTTTTGTTTGGAATAATCCATATGCTGTTGCCGTAGCAATACCTTGCACAACATTGCAGACTTTTTTTTGCTTAAATTTAGCTTCATCCGTCAAATAATGTGTGCCTGGATTAGATGGGATTTTCTGCAGTATGACTTTCAACGTAGTGGCAGTGATCATAATGTAGAATGCTCCTCAACTCCACCTTGTGTCACCAATTCACACATTTTAATACAATGTGCCAATCATAATGAATAATCATAACACAAAGTATTGTTAAAAATAAAAACCTACTACCTGCTTCACTGATCTAAGTGATTGGCCAGGACACCTCAGCACACACTAGCACCATCTTTCCAATAATGATGGTGGCTTATATGCAAAGCCCCATTAGTGGATGTGCTCACACTAATAATGGGATCCAGTTACTTTGTATTGTAGTGGCTGTCATGTAATGCAGGCCTGTCTTTGATGTGAGCTCTGGATTCTCTAATTGGTCTTTGATAGGCTTGGTTCTTTGATCATGTGGTGCAGCCACAGCAGCTCCACATTTCACAAAGAAATCAAATAGCACACCTCATCTGTGGTTTTATCTTTTATCATGAGTGCCTTATGAGTGATAGGTCAGAAACGCTCGTAGTCACAGTGATTTATTGTGTGGTTTGGAATTCTGGGTGAAGGGAAGTCAATGATGGTTGATTGTGGATAGTACCCCTGAAGCTGATGAGGCTCCAGTACCATCTCACATTGCCCTGCTGTCAGCTGGATGCATCTGCCCACTTCTGGCCATAGGAAGAAACCATATTTCATCTGTTAAAACAACACATCCTTAGCCAGCTGCAGCTGATGCGTAATAGTAAATATTAACCATTAACTGTTGAGCTTCTAGATTTCCAGTCTTTCTTCCTTCCCATTAATACTAGGAAGGACACCAGAGAGGCAGGAAGAAGAAAAACTTCTGGTCTGTCTCATGTAATAAGTGGAATATGGACAAAAATGCCAGACTGCCAGAGTTTATTTGATTAAACACAGCGTAAAGGTTAAAATCCCTTTTTAAGAAAAAGGAACAACAACAGAAATGATACAATTCAGTCATATATTTACCGTGTAAAGTATGTATGCATGCAGGGAAAGACATCATTGCTTAAAAAGTACAAAGGTACAAGAAGTCCTTCAATAAATCTAAAAAGTGCCATATTACATTCTGTAGTGATAAAGTAGTAATATACACATATAATGAAGTAATAAACATAATTTTGGTGCAATAGTTAGTGTTTTTAAAATGTAATACAGGAGTGCAGTACACAATCACCTTCAGTTAGGCTGTAAACTATAATGCAATTAATTTCCTTTGTTGCTCTTGAAAATCAGCCAGTGTTTTGATATAAATCACGACGATGAGTGAAATTTATCGTTTGTAATAAAAAGCAAGGCCCCGTGGTGAAATGCATCTATTGGCTTCAAAGCAGAGGAAGCAGCTCGTGAATAAAAAATGCCTGAAATGTATTTATTAAATTAGTAGCTTGTTTATCAAAGACACATTTCTTTCTTTCGCTTCTGTAAAAATCAAAAAATTTTATTGGACATGGGTACGTAATAATTACCTTCTAATAATAATCATACTACATACTGTACAGGACATACTGCATATACTGTATACATCTGTATGATATATGGATGCTTATTATCAGTCTTGCTGTGTACAAATTACAGTAAAACACTAAAGACTACAGTATTGTTGTAAAAGCATATAAATAAATGTACCAGCATCAGCAAAAACAAAACTCCGATTATATTGAAAATACTACTTCTATTCTGTATATCATTTTACTTTATGCTGTTTGTGACACATCAGCCTAGGAGCTGGTCTGACAAAAGCATACAGTATCCTTGCTGTCACATAACTTCTTCAGAAATGTGAATTGTGAAAACCTTTAAAAATAGCCAGGTCGGCACATAAAAACTGTCTTTATCCTTTTGTCTGATTGCCGGATTGTCAGATTCAGTGCCCTCTTTTCTTTAGAAAACCCAGACAGATGAGTTTGTTTTGTGTTTGCAAGCACACTGGCTCAGGTAAAAGTGTACAGTCCAAAGACAGACATTGACTGAAAAATGCTTTTTAATGGACCCATCCCTACAACTACTAGCAATCTGTATCTTCAACAAGTATTCTATATATTTGGTCTGCCATGCAACTTATTTTTGTTTGTTTTTCTGGTCAGAATTAGGGATGTTATTATAATTATAATTATATATATATTAGAGTATTATATTAGTAGAAAAATGCTAAAAAGAAAAAATAAGATGTGTCTGGAACATCTATACATGTACACGTTCTTCATTTCTATGTCACTTATTTGAGTACAAATGTGCTTCAGACATTTTCAATGGGAATGTTTGATCATGACGAGAGAGAAATAAATAGTTAATTCAGATACAATTTCATGGGAAACAAAATACAACTTTAATACAACAGGACCTCTGTGTTAAACATTACTGCCATGATTTGCAAATAATGAAAGAAATGTCTTAAGAAAGGAAGTTTGGGAAGAGTTTATTCACAGGCATAATTTCCAGTCTTTAGCCACAAGGATATTTGGTCAAACTTACCCTTAAATATCTGATTATCAATACATGAAGGTTTTAATATTTAGTGGCCAGTATGTCTAAGCAAAAAGCAATAAACTATAAATAAATTAAATACAAGGGTTTAAATAATAAGATTTTAGATTTTTTTTTTTAAATTGTGATTTAGATTTTATTGTGTTCATTTTTTATAAAGCTGTTATCAGGCTACAGTTCAAACTTCTTCCACTGTGGGTGCAGATTGTCACAAGATTTTAAGTGAAACTCGAGCTGAAATTTAGTCTTACTCTTCATGTGTTGTGCAATATTCTTTCTGAAGCACTTCTGACTACAACTTCAACAATAAATATTAAAATTCCTTTGATTTTTGGCTGACGCTGCCCTCAACTTATGATCAGACTGGAGGAGTCAAACTGAGAACTGACTGCAGAAGACTGCTGCAAACTTGCCACTGAAGTTATTCTCTCAGGATATCTCACTTTGAAGTTGTAGAATGAGTGGGTAGGTGGGCATACATCACATACTACTGTACTCATTATTAATTAAAAATTTTAGCTAGTAAGATAATCAGGAAGGAGATCTATCGACTCTTGGAAAAGTCATGTTGTTTTCAGTGATGCCTGAGTTCAGTATGAGACACACTCAGACCCTCTTGGTGCTATTTTACAATTGCAAATCTGCAGTTCTGAAATAAATATGATGTTTAACGGAGACATGCTAAAACATTATTTGTTAGACCTGACATAAATGTATGATTATGTACATTTCCATAGCTCTAATTCAAAAAGTCAGGGGAGAAAACGGCTTTCCATCTCCAGCACAGCATGCTACAATACCTTGAGGACCGAGGGTTTGGCCAGTCAACTCTAACAATGTGCAAAATCCCTCACAAGGACCCACTGGCCACCAATAGATAGATCAAAACCAGAAAATAAGCCCGAGCGTGTTTATCAGAGAGGCTCTTTAGATCAGTGCCCTTTCAAAGCAGCTTTAGTTTGCCCCCACTGGGCAATGGAGGAGAATTAGATGTCATTCTTTTTCTCAGAAATAAAACCCGCCTGTTTCTGAGAGTTAAGCGTTGTGGGTAAACAGTAAAATCAGCAGTAGTCCCCCATCACCACAATGGGATTATGGTGTGATAAAGCTGCAATAACATATATTGTTGTTGATGCTGTGGGGGTGGACACACTATATATATACACAACAGACTCTGTTGTAGAGCTGAAAGATGCAACATATATTCCACCAACTCTTACCTTGGATGACTTGTAATTATTGCTTGATTAATTAGCTGACAGACCAGACCATATTTGTTAGGATGACGTTAGGAGGACGAGACAAAGACCAACAGAAAAGTAATCATCTTCAGACAGTTAAGCAAAGCCCCAGGCATGCTGTTGCTACGCTGGTAATATTTGTAGTGCTTCACCTTAAAGCGGTTAAGACATTCTGTAGAAAATTAAAAATATATATATCTATTAGACAACCCTTTAAATTTTATGAATCTTTAAATTAAATTTCATTATATGGAATGCATGTTGTAAAACTATATATATATTTTTTTTTTCTTTTTTTTTCTTTTTTCTTTTTTACCTGAGTTTACGAGACAATATTGTTTGTTGAAATATTTCCTAGAAGCTTGGTCTGCATTCATTTTCCATTCATTCAAGTTGTTTGCCAACAAATACACGGGGCAGATTCAATTTAAAAGTAAATTTCCTCTACCTTTAACTTGTCTAAGTGGCCTTGCTTGACCTATTTTATTCCATGCTTCAGGTTTCTTTCTATTAATTTCTAAAGATTTGTATTTGGAAAATAATATGTGAAGCAGAGCACACAGTATGCAGTGCTGATATTTTGTGTTTGACATTTAAAAAAAGATTTCAGTGTCAAGTAATCATTGTGTCAAATCGTAGGAAGCAGAGTCAACATTTCTAGATGAAAGTTTGGTATGCATGTTTTCAGGCAAGATACATAATGTTTTTTTACCAAAAGCAAAAATTCTATTCATTCTTAATGTTCTGATATTTTATTGGGTTCAGTTGTGGATACAGACTAAGCATTGGTTTTTCATGCAGAGATAAAAGTTAATTATCCAATCCTTCTGTGACATTTGTGGCTATAGCAGATAACACTGGACTGCAGGACCTCCTGTACAGTAATGGAAACTTTTTGAGACCTTGACCTCTGTATAGCATTCCTGCACATATGTATAGATCAGAGGTTTTCAAAGTCAGAGGTGGTTTCATGGGAGACTCAAATTCATTTTGTTTGACGTTGTTTCCAGCCGAACAGCCAGACAGCATTTTCTCTTTTGAAAAGCATGACTACGACAGGTTGCATTAGACTTTCTCGTTGTCCGTCATTTATAAGGGCACAGAGAGAAAAGATGAACAGTCACTTTTCGTGTCAACTCCACACAAATGAATGACTTTTACCTCCTCGCTGCTGCGTCCTTCCTCTGTAACATTAGCTGCTACTGGCTGATAAACGTTATCAGTAGTAGTTTCTTTTTCTTCATCCTCCATCACGTCAATGTTTATTTTTTTCACCTCATTTATCAACTACATCACAATTATTGGTATTTCTAGTTTGTAAAGAAACTTCAGACACTTAGCTGTCATGACATTTGAAGATAGCTAGGCTATGTAGCAATAACGCCTACCAGTGTGATGGATAAAGCCAGCTAGAGGTCATGCCAGTAAGGTCAAAAACAAGACTACTAGACAATAAATATGCACATAAGCCACCAACTGAACTGGGATGTCTACTACAGGTGGTCTACATGTGGTAATTGACAGTGCTGCATGCTACAGAAGATCACCTTTAGAGTCATCAATAGAAAATTCTATTAACGTGACCCCTGGACCATGATTCTTCTTTAACCCAAACCATGTATTCATTACTGTCACTATGACAAAGCTCTTTAACAGTTTAAAAGACAAATTTTGCATCACATGGTCTGGTCACAGTTGCCTACAGTACAGATACCCCAATGTCTGGAAATTCATCCCCCTCAAAAAGGTTATTATTATGAGCTATCATAGGAAAAGAATGACCCCGATCTTCACACACAGACCTCTCTGTAATTTCAGTTTTAGGGGCGAGACATGATGAGTTTGAATACCTTTGATTTTCCTTCTGATTGCACCACACTGATTGCCCAATAGTGCACAGACACTCTGTTATTAGTGTACTTAGGCCCAAAGTGATTTTGTAGTCAACTAAAGAGACTCTTAACTTTCAAGTAGCCAGCCTAATTGGCGCCTGTATTACTGTGAATGCAAATGGTCATGTCTCTACTATGGTTGGTTAGTGTAAAACAACATCAGTGGTGTACAGTATAGTTCATATTTTTCTTTGACATCTTGTAGTTTCTTTAGGTAAAATGATGTTTCCATCTAATGTTGGTATGAGAGTATGTCCATTGTTACGGCCGCCGCTGTTTCGCCCCAGTGCATATGTGTGTGTGGTGTCTATTCCCTATGTAAGTCCAGGTGTGGGTCTCAGCTGAGAAGGTGTGGTCCCGAGGAGCCTGGAAGCTAAGAGGGCTGGGATTGGCGCGACATCCTCTGCATCCTCTCCAGGCCGACCAATGCACAATTGCCCTGGGACTGGGCAGGGTTTAGTTTGATTATAGTTGCACTGATTACAAGAGAGTATTTTTCTGTTAGATTCATTAGTTCAGGGGTGCTGTTTTGAAGTATATTTTGTTACTTAGTGTTTAGCTAATGAGGTTTTTCTTTCTTGTTTTGGTTTTCACCTTAGAATATTATAGGCTCTGGTTAGAGTTCTCTTTTTGTTATATTTGTTTGTTCTTTTAAACAGCACTCGCTCGCCCTTAGTTCCCTTTTGCCTCACATCCTTTTGTTAAAACGATTTGAACTTTCATTTAATAAAATACCTTTAGTTTAATAACCTTAAAATCTGGTTTTATGTTACTTCTTTCATACCCCGATATCTGCTCGTAACATCCATAAACACACCACCACTGCTCTGACAATACTGGCAGAGACAAGCAGACCAGGTTAATCCAGCATCCTTCCTTCCTGGGAATTGAATATCTACTTGCCACGATACACGACATACATGACTGGAGATGATAGAGAGAAAAGAGAAAAAGATGACCTGAAATCCAATACTTTGTCATGTAAAATCGAAAGTTAAATCAGGTATAGCATTTTAAATTAGGTAATTGTTACAAATGTATGAGTTAGCAAACAATGACAAGATATTTTAAAGAGCTTCTCTTGTCCCTCTCTGTCACTTTCAAAGTAGAAAATGTATACCAGGTAGGACAGAAGGAGTAAGTAATGAGTAATGTGAATGATGTTTTCTCCTACAAGTCATGTCTCATCCTCCGATCAGTGACTTTATTCTGGACGTGCCATTACAGTTTGCCGCTCCAGGTAACATTATACAGTGGTGTCAGATGTGAAGTACCTGAAGCTGACAGAGAGGCATTCTATGATGAGCTGCATTTTCTCTAATCTTACCTGCTGATGTGAAATCAATGAAAAACAGTAATCCACAGCACTAATTTATAAATGACCCTTTAAATGTCATTGTGCATTCAAAATGCAATTTAAAATGCAAAACAATCTGCACATAGAGTTTAATCTTTGTGTGCTAGACATGGCCTAGAACAGAAAGACTTTTTCAGATACCTTTAAGTATTACTTTAATCAGAGGTGCAGACCTACAGATTAATCAACAGTGGAATTATTCAGTTCTTAAATTAAATCTGTCTTTATGTCAGAGATAAAGAAATCAATATCTAGACAGTACAATGTGCATTTATATGCTAAAAATGAAAACACTTTGTACATTAAAGAAAAGTGGAAAAGAAGTAGGAATGGAGATTTCTTCATTGGTCCTTAACTAACTCCATGGAATACAGAGAACACTGCAGGAAAATATTATATTCTTAAGACCCCATAACAGGAAAAATACAGGAATGAATGCAGGAGTTTGATAGTTTGGAGACAATGTGGTTCAGTTGAGGCATATAATTTCTTCATATTCTGTTGACTGCCGCAGACTGACATCATATTGGAATGACATTCAAAAAGCCTTGAGCGAAGTATTCGACAGTCAAATACCACTGAACTTTGGAGACTCTTTTTGGGACACATGTTGTTTTTGATTCAAAGCTGCTGCAGGCCCTTTTAGTGGCAAGTAAACAATCAATCACTAGAAAGTGGCTAAATCCAGTACCACAGATATTGGATAATTGGTATGGAAAAATGTTTGAAAATTTTTGAAAAGATGACTTGTTTTTTTGGGATCCTGACATTTCATGTTCCTGATAAATATAATAATAGAAGTGCCCTTTGTTCGACTGTATATAGATAGCTGAAGACAAAAAATACTGGCAGGTTTAAGTAGAAGTACACATAGACATAGGTTGGGTATGCAGATATGTTAAAGCTATGTACAGTGACTGGCCACTTCATTAGGTTCACTTGTACAATCCAGTTAACGTGACTAGTATGTTTGCTATCGAGGTTGTAGTTTGTAGTAGTGTTAAAGTGGACTGCATTATATTGAGAGGTGTTTGTAATATTTTGGCTATTTACATACATGAGAGGGCCATAATATTAGAAACACCTTTCAATATAATGCACTCCTGTACAACAATCTGACAGTGCCAACAAAAACTCAAACTTTATAAGGTTCATTAAAGTAGAATTTATTGCAGAGTTGTTGTATTGGATCACATTGGATTGTATAAGTGTACCTAATGAAGTGGCCAGTCGGTATATGTGGAAGGTGTACATACATATACGTGCCTAGAAGTGAAGACGGTGGGCTGAGCAGAGTTTTAATATGTTTCTGTACACATGCATACATGTACAAATTGGAAAAGGGTTTCCATGTATAAAATATCAAGAGGTTCTGTATATTATGTAATTTTGACTTTTCCAAATAAAAGCAACATTTAAGAAAAGAAACACTGCTTACATTTTGAAGCATTGGGGTCCATTTTTGCACAATAACAAGTTATCCTTTTGAAGATAACAACAGATCACTGTTGATGTAATGGATTATGTGGATACCAAGGCAACTGCACTTCTCCTATGCAGACATGTCTGGTTAATTGCACTCCATCTCATTGTGCCCTGTGCACATCTCCGTTGGCCCATTTCCCACCCTGAGTAGGTTAATTGAACGGTGGCTCTTCTCAGATCTGCACGTAAATGGGTCGTATTTCACGGTCACGTGGCAACTTTATAAGAGCATTCATGTCACAGGTGGGTGAACCACCATGTTTTTTATAGAGCCTTGTAATTGTGGGATGGTTAACCAATGAAGTGACAATCTTTAGCCTCTCACTCATTCAGTCATTTGCATTTATTAAGCACTCCCATAGGATTCTAGGGAGTGGGTTCAATTAATATTCAGGCATATTTTCTGTAAAACACTTCAGTGGAGATGGAGTGATCGCACACAGCTTTTTCAAGCCATTGAGGTGGAGGCAGAGAACAATTCAATAAGAACTGAGCATTATTCTCAACTCTTACATTTTTACATGTGAAAATTGGTGATTACATGCCTATAAAATGTGTGTATCCCATATGTAAGCTAACGTTTCAACAGCTTTTTTCTCTGCTGTAGAAACATTACAAGCAATCAAACCACTTATCGGTCTATAATGGGGATTAGATGAGAGCGTCATTTAAATTCCACAAGGGACCATTAAACATGCCTGTGTCAAAGAACAGACTACATGCCCTGCAAAATCAGCATGACCCTACAGCTTACATAAAGCCGGTCATGGAAAGGGAAGGATCTCATTAAAGTCACCTCATACTCAGATTGCAGTGGGGAAATTGTGACACATGGCATTTTAAAACTGAAGGAAGTGATTTATTCTGCTACTGGGAAAACTGTTTGTGATGGATAGGAGGGTGATCGCTGAGTAAAACAGCTACAGTATGTTTTCACGATAATGATTTGTGCAAAGTTTATAAAATGCCACA
Organism: Larimichthys crocea; assembly: GCF_000972845.2. Classification (NCBI taxonomy): domain Eukaryota; kingdom Metazoa; phylum Chordata; class Actinopteri; family Sciaenidae; genus Larimichthys; species Larimichthys crocea. The sequence continues at coordinate 11,578,428 of NC_040021.1, forward strand.
CACCGCAGGAAGTACGGAGAAATCATTCAACAATGAATCAAAACAAACATGAAGTTAAAAACAAAGTATTTTAAAAGAAAAGCTCAAGTGGATGTTAGACAGTAATAGTGCTAATAATTTATACAGGGAATTATAAATAATATAGCATTTTACATATATACATTGCCCTATTTTTCAAAATAAGAGAGAATAACAGAATAAGTTTGAATTACCAGACCTGAAAGCTTAAAGCCTTCATGTCACGATCACACAATGATCAGAGAGAAGGATTGAAAAGAAAAGTGATAAAATTAGATGTAAGAGAAGGAATCTTTAGAGGACAGGAAGGTATAATTAGATGTTGAGTATCGGTCCTCTTGACACATGAGAGTTGAATAAGATCTATAGAAACCATAATTATACTTAATACATAAAGAAACTGGTGTACATTACTGTTCATTGTCTGTTCATCAAAATCCATTCTTTGTTTCTTTGTTAGCCCCGCTCAGTTTTTTTCTTCACCACACTTGATGGGTGTGAGTCATTAAGCTTCCTGTGCACTGGCATGTGTGCCTGTCCTCTATCTTTTATGGCTACTTAAAGGTCATTTTCATTTTCTTCTTTAACAGCATGCCTGTCCGACTTTAAGTAATAAGAAAGTCTATTGATAACATTGGCACATCCGTGTCTTATTAGAATCTGAATCAAATCTAGGGTATTGAATGTTTTACGAATTATTTTGAGTTACTGCAAAGTTAAGCATTTTCTCTCCCAGACGCCTCCATGAGCTATTATTACAGTCGACTGTCTGAAATGACTCTGCATTTAGTTTTAGTGCCATTAGAACAGCAACAAATGTGCAGACACATCTTGGCACAGGAGGTAGCTCGTTTCTGCTGCACCTTTGTTCATTACTGAAAACGGCCGCTCTTGGCTTTTGTACCACGCCAAGCCGCCAGCCAGGAGAGCTGAATTTATTTATGCACACTCTAGTGCTTTCATTCCAGACCGAGTGTGGCCTTTTCTTCTTGCTCAGTGCTTTAGGTATCCATTACAAAAAAAAAAAGTCTACAGTATAAAGACAGTGGGAATATCTTGTGGATAACAGATAATGCTCTTGTCAGGTGTATTGACCAAGAGTACAATAAGACACTCATTTCTCTCTGCTTTATCTTCTGACAGCCAAGCAGTAAAGATCAGTAAGGGCTCTAAAAGGTGCTTGTCAGTAATAGAAGATATGTTTGAGACTCTCTTAAGAAAAACAGCTTCAGGTCCTTCAACAAATGCACAAAATATGCCTGTAGAGATCAGAGGAATTATGGCTCTTCTCCTTTGGGGACAAAGGAGAAGTTGTATTAGGATGTTGTAGACTGAGTCATAGCAGTCCCATACAGTATATATCCAGGGTACAGTCAACAGATGGTTAGCTGGGCTGTTTTCTTGGCAATGAGCAGTTACTTTAACCTTGCAAGGCAGCTGGACTCTTAAGATCGCGAAATCACATGAGAATCTGACTTGCCAAGCTTTAAGAGTCCGATGAGGAACTGTTAGCTCCATCATGATGTGTGGTCTAACATAGTAACCTGCTAAAGAAGTTAATGTAGATGTGTCTAACATTAGTTATATCAGAAGTGGACAGCATTTCTTCATCGAAAGATGAACAAACAACAACATGGAAGGCTTTTAGGGGTTGGTTAGCTCAGTTGGTAGAGCATCTGCCCTATGTACAAAGGCTCAGTCCTTGCCTCAGCGGCCCAGGGTTCAAAGCTGTCAGCTGTCTCTATCAAATAAAAAGCTTGAAAAAGCCCCCAAAAAATCTGGAAAAAAACAAAACATGGAAGGCTTTTCTTGGTAGAAAAGATGTGTTCTCTCTTTTCCTGTAGTCCTTAAGCCATGACCATGGTCTTTCTAAACCTGACCAAATCTTAACCACAGTGGTGTCCGATGATTGCAGTAGTAATTTGTCACAATTTTGCATATTCACAATGTAATATTTCATAATCTCATCCTGCCATGAGGGGTCTCAGATTAGAAAACTCTTATGTGTCATTCTGGAGGGCAATTACAAGCTGGAGGACATGTTCATATATTTTAATCCCCTCACCCCATAAACTCACCCAAAATGCTTCCCTAAAGATTTCTGTGGCTGCTCATATCTATTTCAACACCTTGCTGCTTGCAGACAAGACTACGCACACCTACAAGGCAGCTGTAAGACGAGATTTAAGCCTACATCATAGCCTGTGCCCTGTCGCTAGAGTACTTCTGCTAATGGCCAAGCGGACTGGCCACCGTTACTTCCAGCTCACTGGAGATGGAACGACCTTCCAACAGCAGTCACTTGTAATTCCATGTTATAGCATGAAAACCCATCTCTTCAGGGACAGGGAGCTCTTCACCTCCTTCTCAACCTCTCCTTCCTGCACACTCATGCATGAACTTGTACCTGAGTTATATATGAAATGAAAAAGAACCATTTTTCTTAAGTCTCGGGATGTGCGTATTGTTAAATCGTCTCCTTTTGCTCTAAGTCACTTTAAATATCTAGAAAAATATAATTAATGAGCTGTTTTACTGAGTATAGGAGTCTTGCAACATATTCAAACCTCATTTTACTTCTCTGAGGTTCATTTTAGGCCACTCTCTCAGCAAAGTGTGACATTGCAACGGTAGTCTTCTGGTCTGAAAGCTGCTCTTTCTCAGCGAGGATTGTGCGTTTGGTTGAACAAACGCACATATTCGGACTTGTCATGGGAGCCACTTTTGCTCATCTTCTGCGTTTAGGAAACGAAAAATACAAAATGTTTAAATAAGACAAAACAAATGTTTCTTCTGTCACAATGAGCAAGTTTTTTCATTTTTTCTTTAAAATTCAAGTAACGGAGGTAACTGTCCTCACATATAAAGTTTCTGTTTTTCGTCTGTATACTCTAAAACTCAGACAGGACAATAAAAGAGACCTTTATCTTGAATGTTTGAAGTGCTCGGTCCTAAAGTTAAATACCCCAGTGACCTTTCTGCAATCTGTATTTTTCCCCAAAGCGAAAATTGGACTGTAGTAAAGCCTGTAAAGCCTTGGAAAAGGTCAGTGACATATCTCTGAGCAGAGTTGTGTGTATACTTTCCTCAAGATTTATTTTATCTTTCTTAAGAAGAATGACAAGTTGGTTCCATCACAATGGTTATCGGAATACATTGTAGTGCAGATAACAAGATTTTGAGCAGATATTGTAATTTCAGAGGAAGGATTTATACCAGCTAACTGGCAACAGACGCCTTTCTATCCGGCATACTCACATCAACTCAGATTAGTTTGATTAAGTAAGATACTGATAGGAACGTTTTTATCAAAATGTCCCCTCTACCATCCAGTAGCCTGTTTTTGCATTTTGCCTCTGATGGCCTCAAAGTGAGCATAAAAGGTGTTCAGCTCTCCTGCTAGACACATCGACACATGATGTGCAAACTGTAGCGGGGGCTGTGCGATATTCCTGATTCTGTGTGTTTCACCATATGAATCACATCCTACCGTGGCAGCTTGGGTGAGTTATTGAACTCATTCAATAATTCACAGCTGAAGTCAGGTGAGCACATGCCCACGGATATTTAAAATTATATATTACAACACTGACGAAGAAAAATGTGTCTTGACATGAGCTGTAGCCATAATCTATGAGCGGGTACAGCTGGATAAACTTCATAAATTAATATTACAGGTCCATGACACATACATTTATTTATTCCCTCATACTGAAGGAGGAAACTACTCTGCTGAACATTTTGCCCTAAGTACATATGGCCAGTGACAGTTAGTTAGTCAATATTCATTCACCACACACACTTATTTGATTCCCTACTCTTTAACATTATGCACTGAACATTAAAAATAACATTTCAGTTGAATAAGTGGACCACCTTTTTGCTCGACTTATGACTGATTCACTTATATTACATGTAATTAATCACTGAATTCAATTTATTATTTGTCACATATACCGGTAATCATAAAAAGAACAAATATAGTGAATTAGTGAGAGGTAATAACACAAATATCAAGATGTTGTTTATGACAAACACTCATCAGAAATATAAAATGTCATTCTTTAAGTAATATTCACAGGGATCTGCAATATGTGAAAAAAGATAATATTTTAGTTGAATTATGGCAATTAATTGACAGCAATGGCTCCACAGGAATAACCGTCCGCATTTTATTTCCCTTGTCTAAGAAAATTCAATAAACCAAATGTCTCTTTTTGCTCTTTGCTTTTGTCCTAAACCCGCAGCATTAACCTGCCCTAAATTCAAAGTAGAGCCATTTGGAGTATGAAATCTATAACAAGGCGAAGGTGAACATCCTCTGTCTGCGGTATGACTAATTTGTTTTTTTTTTCATGGCTATTTAAAGATAATACATTCAGTGGGGCGAGCGGTGCACTGGAGGTTTCTAAAGGGCTGAGAAAAGTAAAATGTGACAGAATGGAGTCCAGATGATGGAGATATTTCTATGATTTAATTCTTAATTTCCTGAAAGAACTTCTTTCTATGCCGTCCTATTGATGCACTGGATTTGTAATTATGCCCAAAATGAAAAGATTTTGTTACATTTTAGAGCTTTGTCCTCAGGAAGGGCAGACAGCTGTGACTGTCTAGGATGTTTGAGCTTTGATACATCCCAAGTGCAGAGACAGACATCGTGGGATGTACCCAAATTTACAGAGTTCATAGTTCAATGTCAAAAATAACAGCAAAACACCATAATTAAAAAGCACACCAATTTTGACCCAACGTTTACGTGTGATATACAGGTAAAGCGCGTTAAGCTGACATTTTAAGATTAAAAACTAAAGGCAAATTGTCTTCCACAGTCGAAACATTCACCAATGGTTTCCGCATTTTCTGTTGTTTTTCCTCCAAAATCTCTTAATCACACTCATACACATTTCAACAGGCATTGACATTTTCTCCACTAATTGGCCTTTGAGGTGAGTAATAACATCCTTTGTTGGCCAACAGACTAGATATGACGTGAATGACTCTCGTCACAGTAGTGTCAGAAGGTGAAGCTGTGTGTTCTGCTGACATTCATGACAAAGAAACAGTTCAACAAGTCCTGGACATGATTCACCCCTATTAGAATCAATAGCAGTGAAATGTTAAAGTGAATTATCCTCACCGTCATCTAAAGCGGCCTCATTAAACCGCGAGAGGAACACGTCTCTGACATCAGACAGTATCTGCTGATCTTAACGGAGAAATAAAACATTTATTACACTGGAGAGAAATTAGCATGCTTTAAAATCTGTCTGTTCTCTTAGTTAGCAGTATTTCTGCCTTGTTATATAATTCTGTATTATCAGCTGTTAACAAGTTTTATTTGCCAATTTGACAAGAAGATGTTTGTCGATTGCAGCTTCCGTCTCAAGTCGATGCAAATTAGGTAGGTTGTGTATGAAAAACTCCTGCCGATGAAATGTAATTGTCTTTGTATCAGTACTACTTTCACTGTATTATATTATACAGTGTATTTGTGAGTGTTCATGCAGCGTTGAATCATGCTGAACTGGTCAACTCTTTTGCTAATATTATATAAAATAACAAAAAAGTAAGTGAATTGTAATTCTCCAGGACAAACATGGCAGACAACTGGTGATGATGGAATGAGATGAAGTTGGACGAATTTAAATAAGATTTCTGTCGTCTGATCTCTGTGATTATCTTATTAATATTTACCAATAAGTACTGTATTTAAGTACAATTGTAGTATTTGTTCTTTACCTTATGCTACTTTTATACTTTTACAACTTTTAAGACATTTCAAAAGGGGAAACATTGTACTTTTTACTCCATTACATTTGCTCAACACCTGTAGTTACTAGTTACTTTTTTAAATTTACATTTCACCATTAAATGCCATAAGCTTATGAAATCCAATACCTCACTGAAGAATAGAAATAGAAAGAATAGAAACAGTCATTCTGGCCTGTAACTGACACACAGCTGGTCGGAAAAAGTCGGAGATCGGAGCCCTCCTGCGACCCTTTGTGGGAGCCTCTATGTTGGGAGCAATGGGACTAAAGTACCAACTGTATAGAAATACTAACTCAGTACTAAGCAGCTTCCACAGTGCTACTAACATTGTTGTTCCAGTATTACAATCTAATAATGTAATGTAACATCAGTCATGGGGGACATTTCTCTGAAGCATGAATGTGTTCACTTTTATACTTTAAGTACATTTAAAGTTCACATGAAACAGAATTATATGCAACTTTAAGCCTTAATATCATTTGAACAGGTGAGTTCTATAAAAAATCACCCTCAGTACAGTTGTCATGAATGTTGAAGATAGCTATAGAGACCAAAACATGTTTATTCCTGCTGTGAAGTTTGGTGGGGTTTTCTTGTTGTTGTTTGTTTGTTTGTTTGTTTGTTTGTTTGTTTTAAAGATATTTTTTGGCCTTTTCAAGCTTTTATTTTGACAGACTGAGCACAACTTTCAAAACCAGCAGTGGAAAGTTTGGAAGAGAATACAATAGCATAGAGAGGTGGTTGATTTTTTTTGCCATGTTTGGGTCCAGGCATGCCTGAGTCTGTTAGCTGCACAACTGAACAAGCTGGTAAGCGGCTCATTACATAATTAGTAATATTTCCATCAGAAAAGTCTGTGAATCACCTCAGTAGTGTAATGTTATTCCCTCTTGGTCTCAGAGGCTGTGCTTGAACATGGACTAGTCCAGCTGCTGAGCCTGGTTTGTTGCCTCTCAACAGCAGATAGATTAGCAGCAGTTAATTAGTGGTTAGATACTTTAGCCAGTCTTTATTCTTGGTCCATCAGGGAACTCTGTAAATCACAGAGAGTTGGAGCTCAGCAGCTGAAGAACATCAGAAAGGAAACCAGCAAATACATTTTGTATAATCTGACTCATTTTCACTCAAACTCACTGAATGGAGTTATAAAACTGCATAAAAAAGGAATTACTCCTCACCAGAGTTATCATAAGTGGTTTATTGGATGCAAAATTAGAATACACCCTGAATGCAGGATGAGTCATTACCAACTTTTTATGTTTATAAGGAAATGACAAACATTAAAATGCTATTAGGAATACCTGAAAATACCTAAACGATGACGCAAAATGTTATGTCATCACCGGATACTGGTGTGTAGTTGATAAAAACAAATAAATTTTTGACTTTGAGGAGGATACTAAGTAGGATTTTGAGGTGTAGGACTTGCTCTGTAGTCGTACTTTTCCATTAATTTATTGGTACTTTTACTTGAGTAAAGGTTTTTTTTTTTCTTTCACCACTGCCAGCAGCTTCTGTATCGTGACTCTGCATTGCTATCCTTGCTTGAGTCTGAGCTCCACCTTTGCCAGCCCATTTAAAATGACCTGGACGTGTCCGCTGCCTGATTCAAGTTATAATCAATAGAGCAGACTGTTTAAGGGAATCTCCTGCAACAGTGTTTGAATAAACAAGAAGCATTTCCCCTTGCAAGTTTTGATTCACACATACAACTTTTAAAAAAAAGTTATAATCTCTAGTGAGACCAGTGAACTTTAACGAGTATCAAGGTCTTTTGTGAGCTGCTCTTTTCTCTATCTCACTTTTCACACCGGGCCATACTGATAACATGAATGAAAGCCACTGCAGAGCAGATATGCAGCTCTATCTCAAGCTTGAACAAAGTACTGTAGCGTGCAGGGATATTCCTGAATATGCTTATAAATGCCAAGAAATTATCAATAGATAGTTTATAGATATGAGGTGGCTGGGACTGAAGCCAAGTGAGCTGATTGCAATAGATCCGGATGCTGTTTAATAAGTTTTATGAATTACCTCATGTCAGCCTCTGTTTTATCACATCCACACCCACATCCTCCCACTCTACTTACTCTAATACGCTCTTGTACTGAAATCAAAACACAACTGAAAAACAGCTCCATTCTGATTATAAGCTTGGGAATGTATGGAGTGAATATTGTGCTTATGTTTTCATAACCAATAAATGATTTGATATTGTTAAAAACAGTGTTATTAGAGTTTTGTTTTAAAAGCAAAAGGAAATCTTAATTTAAATTTAAAATGGTCCATTAATATTAAATAGGGGATGTAAAAGTAGGCTGGAGATTTTGTGGGCGGTCCTAAAGGGTGGCTCCATGACACACTGAGGCCACCCTGAGCCCCTGCAACCCCTAGCAGAGAGATACAGATTACTTCGCTCAAGTTAGTCATGTCATTTTCTGAAGTCATCTGTCACGTTTTAGTCGCTTCAAAATTGCTGCCTGACTGCTCCCAGAAGTGGGCTCCACAGTCCTGGAGCTGAGAATTCATCTTTACCGTATTTTGACAAGAACAATGAGACTGATCTGACACACATGTCCTCATGCCTCAGTTGTTTAAACACCAAACTGTGTTTCAGTGTCTCTTGAAGGATTTTGACAAAGCAGCATAATTGGAAATCAAAATGTCTGACCACAAAAGAAGTGGAAGATCAAACGGAGGCAGAAGAGAAGTGGATAAAATTAAAGCAACTCGTAGACAGAAAAGAAGTGGAAATAAAAACAAAGTGTACTAAACACTAGAGACCATGTCTATGTACAGAATCTGGTTGTCACACTTTATAGACGGTGACATTTGATTTGATTCGACAAAATGAAAAATGACAACAGTGTTAAAGAGGTTAAAGTTTGTATTAATTGAAACTGGAAATAATTGAGTTGTTTGCATCCACAGACTGTTAATTACTCACTTCACTCTTGTTTGTCTTAGTGTAAACTGCAGGGTTAAAGAAAAGACCGTAATATTTGTTCATATCCCCTTTTGGAAGATGATTTGTCAGACATTTCTTTGTTTTCTGTGGCAAAGCAAGTCTCTCCAGCCTCGAGTTGTATTTTGTGGTTTTGTGTCCTTTTCATGAGCCCTTAGTTTAAAAAAAGCTCCATGAAGTGTTTAGCCTTTTCTCTCTATTCTTTTGTGCTGACTTGTCTAGTTTCAGAGCAACTCTTGAACTTCAACATAATTATCCAAACCCCAAAACCATCAATTTACCGATCTTCCTGAAAACATTCGAAAATCAATGGGAGGAAAAGCAACAAAGCAACGAAACATGTTGTAGAAAGTCGTTTCAATGCCAGAGAGTTTATTTGTGAGGGCAAGCTGGTTTAAAACCAGCACAGGAAAATGAAATGGGAAAATGTTCTGAAATATGACCAATCACCATATACAATAATAATGATTTCTTTCAGTTTATGACTTTCTTTCAGTCAATTTCAGTTTCAGTAGTTACAGTCAGACCACAGAAAAAAAAATGAGAGGGAGAGCGTCTGACCAAACCACACAACCTAAGCTTGCCAGAGTAGTGGAAAACTTAAAAACCTTACATTTTTGTGGTACTGCACTCTTAGCATGGCCCCACTCATGCATGCATGTAGTGTGATTTATTATCACGCCTGTAATACAGTCTTTACTTGAACTGCTGACATGCAAAGGTTTCTTGGTGCTGTGGCTCTAAGGTTTCAGTCACATTCAGTGCTAACACCAGAGGTGATGCATTCTGTTTGGCAGGAAACACCGTCTTGTCTTACTGGGTTGCCTCTATTCAATTTCATTGGTATTAAATTCAACCTTAACAAGATGAGACACTGTTGCCCTCAAGTGGTTTGAAAAAGTAGTGCTTAAGATTTGTGAACGAGAGCGAATAGGCTGCCAGGTGAAATTTTCTGTTGGTGACATTTTGATGAAATACAAGGACAGTGTTTTTTTTTTTTTTGCGATGTGTCAGATATGGTGACACAAACAAAATCAGAACAGGTTTTATAATCCTGGGCTTCAAGTAAACACAAGGTCAGACTTTTTTTTTTTTATCTGTGTAAATCCCTGTCTATGCTGCATCCTGCCAGGACAGAGAGATCTAACATTATGCTCAAGTAAAACAAAGCTCGTTCATCAGAAGTCAGCAGTGCTCAGCATACGGTAGTCCGATCAGATTTATAGCTCTCACTTGATGCACTTCTACCATCTGCTTACAAAGCTTTGCCGCACAGTATAGCTGGTGAATTAAATTCAATTTAAATCCCCTTGAAACATTTCTTCAATTATCTTTTCACTATGAGTGATCGTGTCCTACAACATACTGTGTATAAACACACCATTTCTTGCCAAAGTTTCCCCCACAGTACATCGTTTTGGCATTTATGCTTGACACATTACTTTAAATGACTTGAATGATTACGTCTATCATTCACGTTTAAGAAGCCTGAGTAGGTGACCACGCATGCGGTTTCCCTAAAGTAGATGAACAGCGAGGAGCCTTGAGCCACCTGATGACCCCTCACTGAAGCGTATCCATGGTTGTACAAGTGTGATGGACAGCTGAGTTCGAAGGGTGAGGTCTGAAGGTCTGAAGGTCGTCCTCACTGTTCCCTCCCCCTGTGTTCCACGCTCACACTAATCACATCCTCAGCCTTGACAGACCATCAATCTTTCTCGTCTCTTGCTGTATTCACTCTTCCTCCTCCTCGTTTTGAGAAGAGGTTGCAACCTCACCAGACAAATGGAAACTGCGTCATGCATCTCTGGTAATTATCCGGAGAACTCGTGGCTGTTTTGAGCAACACGTGAGCTTCAGGAATCATTTCCTGCAGCCTGGACTAGACTCTTATCAGCTAAACCATAAAGTAGAGCTGCAACAAGTCTATGTACGCAATTATTCTGCCATATTATCATGCTGTTATTATTATTAAATTGGCACCAGATAAGGTCAGTCATTTGAAATCTTCACCACACACAAGAAATAACAAATTTAAAGTTAGGATAGAGTTACAAAACCTACTCCCAAACAGCTGAACCTGCTAAGGAAAAAACTTGTCCTTATTTAAAGATGACTGACTATAATTAAAGCTGCAGATTGCTGTGCAAACGTGCCTCTCTAATCAGAAGTAACAGACCCCTGGGTCAAATTCAACATCTGCTAACTGACTCTGCTAATAACTCATCTAGATTTCAAAGTCCCTCCTCTGCGTGGTATCCCAAGTTTTCGTTGTCAGTGCGTCCTCGCAGTGTTCCCTTGTTTGTGCTAGGCCCACATTGTAATGTCTGATGTCTGCCAGCAGTAAAAAAAAGATGTTAAGTCTTGGCCAATCTGAAGGACAGCTGTGTGAGATATTACATTAGTGGCTGAAGGATAGTGGTCCATGGAGTCACATTCAAAAAAAAGTATGTCGCTTATTTTCAGATCCCGGTAAATATTATCACCGTGAGTAATCCTTTTGTGTCTGTCGTTCCCGAGATATATCTCGCAAATCTTAAAGGAGGCACGTAACTGTATTTGGCCCCTGGTAATTTGCCAAGTACAGATTGTACTGATCCTGATCTGGAATGAGGATTCACATCTTAAACTTCTAAATGTACTTGATTTTTTTGAAAGAATAAGAGTTTAAAAATAAAGAGAATTATGGTTGGAAGTTGGTATTTAAAGGATGACAATGACAGTAAGTCTGTCTTTGGTTCAGACAAAAACATCTCAATTATCAGTTAGATTGACATGAAATTTGGCACAGATAACCACACCGCTGAATCATATTAACTTGATGATTCCCTGAGATGTGTTGACGGATTTTTTAACTGATTATAGCACAATCTATTGATTTATATTGATATTATTTACATAAATAAACAAGACCATTAGTGAAGATTGACTATTTCTATATTGTTACACTCAGTGTCTGCCACCTGGTTCAGTTCAGTCATATTTGCCTTAAAACATATGAAAGAATACAGTGGAAAGACTACCACTTTGGTCCACAGGGGTCGCCATGATCAAAACAAAATGATAGCTCTTTAACCAGGGAAATATTTCAACATTAACAAAATGCTTCCCTGATGATGTATCCAAATGAGTTTCATAATGTCCTGACTCCTCCTGTAGCGCCACTGCGAGGTTAAACATTGTGGTTTAAGGTTAAATGTGTCAACAACTATTGAATGGTGGATCATTTCTAATAACTTTTAAGATCCCTTAACTCACACACCATCATCCGGTCAAACTTTAAAGACTTTGAAGACTTACTGACATTCCCATCAAATTTCAGCACGTTAACACCCTAAACAACGATTGTCAACATGTACATTTTTAAACTTTAACACCATCTGGCTTCAGGCTGGTTTTATGTTGGTGTTGCTAGTCTTTCGCTGTCAGGGTTATTCTAACTGACCTCCCAGATTAACGTCTCTGAATTGATGGTGAGGTTGTTAGTATGGGAGGTGCTATCCTCTGAGCACGGTTTATATTCACTCTTGTATTATTAATTAGAAATCTGATCAAAAATGATAATTCTCCAACAAATTAATTATGTCATTATCCACTTGGGGGGTGCCTTTCATCACAGCTGACTAAGTGTGTCAGCGTCAGGTTCATTATCATCATCACCTGCAGTTTGGATCATCATTAAAATTAAGACTCAAGGCGGTGGTAGTTGACATTGAACTGATGTGTGAAACTTGATTTTGTCAGCAGGTGCTCTGCAGAGTGAGACATGAATCAGCAGTAGTGGCTGCCAGAATGACTGACAAAGTCACTCAATAACACGGTGATAGCTTCTGAAGGTTGACACTTATGTCACGTCAGATAAATGTTGAGTGTGAACCACCATGGAGAAGATAGACTTAATCAAGAAGGGTGGTATCACTCTTTGGCATCAGGAAATATTATTCTGTTTCCATCTTTCCATTAACACGGATGGAGATTGTGGGAATGAGGAGCCTTTTAAATCAGACACAGTTAAAATATGTCACAATGCATGATGGCTTCGCCATGTGAGGCAATTATTCTCAAACAATAGTCTCTCCAATTCAATACTAATACATGCGTCGTACGTGTCATTCAACTCAATTTAGTTCTTTTCTTCACTCATGCACACACACACATATGCAGCAGCAATGTCCCCTTTCACCAAAAATACACACTTACACACTCAGCAACATGGTAAAGTGGAACTTCTTAACACTTTTCCAGTTCACCTCAGCAGCGGTGATATACCGCACAGTCTGAGACATAAGAGCAACGGACCGGTTCGTCTGCCTGCACTTAAATCATTTCTGACATTTTCATGATTAGAGGGGACATCAGCTCAGGCACATACTTTGCTGACAAACGTGTCCCCAGCCTCCCTCCTCATAACCTTACTTCACCTTATTTTTTTAATGCGTTGCATTTACTTTACATGTTTCACATCCAGTTTTTGTTTCATGACTTTTCTTCCAGAAAACATTTCAAGCACCCAAATATGCAGTTAAGGCTTTCTTTTTTCTTTTTTTTTTTTGTAAAGGGGTTAAACTGTGCTTGTAGTATAATAAACTGTAGTATTTTTACCATAAGAGGTTGTACTAACGATCTGGCTTATTTTCAGAGTTCAGTTTCATTTGTAGCCTTTACCCGTCCTGTCTGCTTGAGTTGTGAGGAGCATACATCAGGCTATAAGCTATGAATGTTTCCTTTTACAAATCTAGTGAATCAGCAGTGTATGAAACAACCCCATCTGCTGCACCGCCTGCTCCTTTTTAGTATTACACACACTTGTGGCCCTGTAATGTGGATTCATTTTGGTATGTATTGATTCGGTATGAGAAGCGAGGGAAGCTGTTGTTTGGAAGTTGCATCTCTGGAGGAAAAAGCAGACAGTGTTCTCGCTCCAAAATCACACTAATAAGAAATATTATCTCAAAATCAGCGTTGCCAGCGCTCGGATTAGAGGAAAACAAATATTTTGAGACGACTTGACACACTCAAGTGTTGCTGGATGGTCCTCTGGTTCAGTGAAAAATCATCACTGTAACCTAGCAACACCACTCATAGTTTAATTAGAGTAAGTAGAAAGTGAACAGCCGGGAGTCAGATGGTAATCTCCTTGTGTACACTCATGGATGTGTTGTTGTGTCTGTGTAGTTTCATGAAAATAAATGTTTTATTGATGGCACAGATATATGGAGGGTTTAATTCAGCTGCAATTTCATTATTTTTGACTTTTCAATCATATATTCTCGTGGGGAAATAATTGAACATCCACTTCACATGATATAATATTTTGTGTGGGACCACCTCCACATGTTTTTTTTTAGTGATTATATATTCAACGAGCATTTTAAACAAATTAATTCGAATTTTATTCACTCCCACTGCTAACTTTATGCCTTCCTGATAAAAATATCAAAAATGAATCTAAATTATCTCTTTGATTGATCATATTGACTTTGTAAAGTCTCACTTACACACATTAATATTCCTCAAAGAGTACAGAGTGACTAATTACCCACATTATCTCATTGGCTCATTAGGTTCTGATGGCAGTTGATACTGCTCAGGCACTCTCCGCCAATCGTATAAATTATGCTGTCAAAATGTCACTCGTGCTGTGAAATAATTGTGCAACTAATCAGACTTAGAAAATGAAATTAAAACTCATTCAGTGCATATATTATGTGTGTAGCATCATTTGTTTCGCATTAAGTCGACATTATACGTCCACTAAATAGCAAGTATTCTGCTTAATATTGCTGTTAAACATATTACGAAACAAAAGCAAGATAGATTATAGATTATTACATCATATGTTAATGATGCATGAAGTAGATGATTGGGAAGTAGTGTTTACTTCACTGCCGCTGTACATCGCAGTTAAGTGCCTTGAAATATTGATGACTATATATCTATTGAAACCAGTGCACTTGTTACAATTAATACAGAGTTTTCTCAGTTGGTTGCCATGATTACAAAAGCAATTTGTAATAATAATATATCAAAATTAAACGGCCCAGAGAAGATTTAATTTCTAATATTCTCTAATATTTCTGTTGTGTCAGGAAACAAGGGACTACAGTCATTAGCACCTCTGTGAAGCTGTAGAGTGCTGCTTTGAGCTAAATGCTAACATCAGCATGCAAAACATGTTAATATCTGCTAATAAGCACCGAACACAAAGTACAGTTGAGGCTGAGGGAATGCCGTCAGTTTTGCAGCTATTAAGCCATAAGTATTTGGACAAATTTAAAATCTGACCTGATGATGGAGCTCAAGGAAAAGTCAAGGGATCAACAATCCATCCGATAATAGTTGAGATACTTCACTCACCAAAATGTGATGTGAATGAAGAAAAGTGAGAGGATACATACAGAATTTTATGCCTAACTGTTCAAAGTTTAGAGCAATAGAGGCATGCCACTAGTGTAGTGAAAAACTTTCCCTTGTGGGGAATTTAATAGGAAGTTTACTCAGCACATTTCTCTTTGATTTAGGACAATCCGTCAGCTTCCCTGCAGATCCACTCTCAGGCCTCATCGTGTGCATTATTTGATATCTAGTAGAACCTTATAGCAGGTATTTATTGTCCACCGTACCGATTGTGGTGAACCATTGACCTTTTTTTTCTCCAGCCATCCTTAGGCCCAAATTTTCACTTATACAGATCTCAAAAGTGAAATGAGGATAAGTGTGTTTTATTAACAATTTTATGCTTCCTAAAGGACTTGTTTGCCACTTAGGCAGTGTGTTTTAGTGCCACTCTCAGGCCTTTAAGGCGCATTTAAGTAAAGGCAAGATCCTACCTATTGATTCTGGTGTTCCTGTGGCCTTTACACAGATATTGCATAATATAACAGGGTTATTGCCATGACATTTGTTGAGCATATTATTGCTCCCCACAGACCATTATGTGGGTTGTTCTGTGCCAAGACTTGAGGCATTTATCACACTGTCTACAGTAAGATATTCTTGCGAAACAAAATACATGTAATGCAATACTTAATGCACTTTTTAGGTTAGGCATAATTAGATATAATGATAGCATTTATTTACTATGCACAGCATTTAAATGGGAGTTTCAGTTTTTGAGTTGTTCCTCAGGAACGTTTTATGCAATTCTGCATCAGCTATGTGTCAATACTACAAACAACTACTCTCTTTAGTACAAAGAGGCAACTTCCCTACCTGTGAAGTGTCAAATACTGCAGTTCCTCAAATGGCCACTTGGCTGGCTACAGAACAAGTCGATATCTATAGGCACCCATGTTAAAATGTGCGACTTCACGGCAGAAATAAACATGTTTACAGCCTGGTACAAACAGTTTTGACTATATCTAATTTCCTCCAATTGTACTGAGTCTGAATTTCTATTTAACTAACCTTGGTCAAATGATATTAAGGTTAAAGGTATGCATAATTAACAGGTGGTTGCTGTTACAGCAGCTGTTTGAGCAACCAGGCATCATTTAGCCCGCCTCAGGTCCACTGATGATCAACATCTTTGCCAGTTTTCTTTTTTTTGAAAGCCAGGAGGCGGAAGAAGTAGAAATCCCAAGATGGTGGCAGCCAGAGCCACAATGCTCTGAGCTTCACAACGGCTCTTTGGAGACCTGTGGGTGATGGTGACGGATACGAAGTCCATTATTTATACTGTCAATGTTTAGAACATGACCATGGAAATGAGAGGATGGTCAGTACTTAGTTAAATTTTTGTTTTTCATAATTCTAATAAAACACCCAAAGGCTTTTGTGACACCACTGACAGACGTTTGAAGTCATACAGGGAAATAATAATTCAACAAACAGCTTGTTGACCCTCCAAATTTCACCGCCCTTCCAAGTTTAAATGTTGGCTTCATCTCCAGCATCCAGTGTGATTCATGAATGGTAGCTCATAGTTTGATGTTTTTGAGCTCCATCAGAGTTTCCCAAGATAATTTCTATAAAACCACAAGTCCATCCCAAGAAATTCCATGAATACTAATGCTCTGCTCTCGCCTCGTAAGCCCCCCACTAATGCCCTTCCTGGAATATTCCTTGCTTTTGATAGGATTAGAGTTGTGTGTTTAGCAGGATAAAACGAATGAAGCACATAAAGTGCAAAGGCTGCATTTATGGTCCAGCCCTCACCAGAATTTAAAAGGCGGAAATATCAATTGAGGCTGGAGGAGTGGGTGAAGATCGATTTTAGCACTTCCCCTGATAATGTAAATGACAGTAAGGGAAATTACATAAATCAGTCATGGATAATGACTTTGTTATGGTGGCAATTTTATTCATTTTTAGGTCAAACATGAATTTGTGCTTTTAACAGATACTTGGCGTTCAAAGTCTGATTTTTTTTTTTTTTTTTTTTTTTTTGCAGCTTACTAATGTAATTTAAGGGGATAAAAAGCTGTTTCATCAAGATATGATGAAATATATGTTATATATATATATAGTAAATGATGCTGTGCTATGCAGTTTCTTATTCCAGCTTCCATTAGTCCAGAAGACATCCCACTTTTTAACAAAAATATATAGCTGCAAGCAGATTTGTTAATAATTTCTATGTATTGCACCAATATAGTTCTTTCAGCATGTATTGTTATTTAAGTCAGCTATCTGCAAGAGAACAGGACAAGAGAGTAATAAAAATGATCCTCATCCTATTACCCCTTTTGCCTAGTAAATACTATTGTGTTAGCCCCCGCTTGCTTACTTTGTGCAGCAGTAGAGTCGCTCCTCTGAAGCACTTTGCACTAATGAAAAGGTGTCATGTTAGCTCAGACCATGATGGATTGAAAGACTACAACCTCTTGAGAGATCTCTGGCACCGCTCCGCATGGGGGGAGATTGCTGCCAGTCCGAGGAGACAAGTCGCGTCTCTGCCAAAAAAAGGCCCCAGAGATATGATTGATGCCACTGAACCACAACCTCCAGGCAAAGCTCAATCTGGATAAACCGCTTGTTGTCCCGCTGGAAGCTCCAATATCAGCAATTTGCTGATGGCATCTGTGCAAGTGAACATGATAATATCTTAGTATCATATTGCAGTGTTTTGGTTTTTTCCAAGGTGCGTGACTGTGTAGAAAATCATAGTTTTAATCAAATCATAGTTTTCATTCGTTAGAATTATATTGTTTTTGTGAATATTGTTGTAAAAATGACAAAATTAAGTGTTCTTTGGGACAGACCTGGGACACTATGGTATAACAACAACAATCATACTATATGACAATTCAGAAACTGATAGCAAAACCAGTAATCTGTTGTGATTGGAGGCAACTTTCCCCCTTTCTAAGCACAAAGCATCCTAATTAGCTTTACAGTGCTGTAACTTACTGGCTGTCCCAATGAAAATCCCAGTGAAAGTTTGGATTTGTGCTGCTGCACGTTGGCTCATTCACTCCCCCTCTTGACAGAATTTGCCAGAAAAGAGTTTTCTCTCCCACAAAACTTGTCAAATCACCGAGGGGGTGCACATTATCCACTATCAACCTTGACCAGCTGTTAAAAATGAAGCAGTGAATGCTGAAGCCAACCAAACTGGTTGAACAAACACAAACTGGTAAAACAGAGATTGGTTTAACACACATAAACACACATACAACATAAAAGCATGCTTCTTATCATGAGCATGAATGAACAACTTTCTGTCTAAGAAAATCTCGAATACTGATCTGCTCTACATAGTGAAGGGACAGAATGGGGACACAATGATGCCACCTGTAGAAACTGCTACTGACTCTGATTTATTAACAGTGTCAGATCTGTAGACTTGAGACATGAAACTTTAAGTTAGACTTAGTTGTAAGTCACAAAAACAAGGATTTGGGAACTTACTTACAACTATCACTTGTACTTTTCAGTACGAAAAGACTCGTCTTGATTTCATACCTGACCTGGTAAAAGACTTAAAGCTTGACTTGGCCTTGCCTTCACAGACATAGAGGAACAATTCGACATTTTGAAAAAGCTTATTTGCTTTCTTGCCAAGAATTAGCAGAGATCTCATACACATAAGTCTTTGCACAAACAGCCATGAGCTATAGTCTGTCACATAACCCTTCACAAAAACACAAGTTGACATTTGGCTTTTGTATGGACTGACCAAACAAAAAAATAACATGTTCTTTTCTAAGTTTAGAGGTGCTGGTCGGCAGATTTTGTTACAGTTGGACAGCCGTTTCCTCTTCTGTCCTTTCTTTTTGCTAAGCTAAGCTAAATAGCTGCTGCTTCAGTGTTTATGAAAGTGGTATGAATTTCCTTATCTAACGCAAAATTGGTGTATTTCCCAAAATGATGAACTATTTATAAATTCAATTTAGCAGTGTAGTGAAGAAGAAACTATGCTGAGCATAAAAAGGATTAGCCATTAGTTTGTCTATTCTGGACTACTGTGGAAACATGATGGACTACTTGGAAGAGGTCACAAAGTGTTAAAAGGCTCATGTTAGGGTAACAAAAACATAACGATTCTTACTTTCAGGTAACAATATGCTAATAGTTATGTGTAATATAGCCCATTTCTTCCATATTCTAAATAAATAGAGGTCCCTAAATCTTGCACGCTGTTTTTATTCTTTGAGAGTAAAAGGTTTAAATGCTGTGTAATTTATTGGAATTTATTCAGAGACATGTAAAACTTGTATCTTAACCTACCCTGACTTGGACTTGCACCGAAAGACTTAACTCTTAAGTGTATCACAGACTTGCTCACACTGAAACGAGGTCTGCATTAAACCTGATGTTAAGTAAATGTTCAGTATAATTCAGTGTCATGCGTCCTTGTTTGCAGCTGAAATCACTGAGAGCTCGCCCATGATTCACTCCAGTGTAGCATTTGGCAGCATGCCACATTAATCGCCAGGATAATGGGAAGATAGGCCTATTGACCAGTAGTCGAATAGGACAGAGGGGCAGGACATACAAATCAAAGCTGTCCAGCCTTATATTGACCAGACTGTCCAGAGGAAGCAGGATTCATTAGCTGGGGGAAGGAGCTGAGGGCTGAGGGATTTTTATTTAGCTCACAAGCAGACATGCACGAAATTATGGTGGAATATGTACTTAAAGGGCAAGACTCCAATTAAAACATTGTCCTTTTTAATAAACCCCCACAGTGAACCAGACTTCCACATGGATGAGACATCTGCGTAGTTTAGGGTGGATGTTCAGTGGTGCAGCAGACAGGAGTGCACGATAAGTGATGAAAGTGTCAAGAGTGTTGACCTGTTAACATCTGAGAATCAGTGTGCTCTTCTGTCTTGTC
The DNA here is from genome assembly GCF_000972845.2 of Larimichthys crocea. Classification (NCBI taxonomy): domain Eukaryota; kingdom Metazoa; phylum Chordata; class Actinopteri; family Sciaenidae; genus Larimichthys; species Larimichthys crocea. Next base: position 11,598,464 of record NC_040021.1, read on the forward strand.
ACTCTGCATTACTGCCCGGTAGTGAAGACAAATGTACTAGCTGATAACACTCAAAGCATGAGGAGACCTTTGTAAATTTGTAAATCAGATTTTTGCACATGTTTTCTGTGCATCAAGTCTTGGCAAATTGAAAGACTGAAGAAAACGTGGCATACCGTACCATCACTAATTGACCTGGCTATATTCTGTATGCTGTTGCTCAATAAGTGTTTCTCTCATGTTGCATGTGAGACAGGAACAAGTGGCAATCTTACCCATTAGTGAATTGATCTTACATCTGAAGCTCCATTCTTCTTCTGTGTTTCTGTAATGTGCTTTATTGGCAGCGGATACATCAGAAGTAAATGACCTTCATTTGCATGAGAAGACCCCCCCTCCCTCAGGATGTGTATGTGTCTCACGTGCTTTGACTGTTTACTGTTTCTGCAGGTTAGTACAGACCAACTAGGAGGATCCTGAACCGTCATTAATATTATAAATAACACATAAGGTTTTGTTTTACACATTTGAAAAGTTTTGTGTTTTGAGTATTACTACTACTACTGAAGTACTACTAGTACTGTTTCCCTGTCCTATTTGAATTTTATAGATATATCAGCTCTGATGCTTAGACAATATTCTTGGTGTTTACAGTGAAGACAAACGTGCATATCTATCCTTCTGTTCATTTATTATACTTGTGCATCTGGCATCTTCTTGACTTGTGACAGAGTGTGGTAGTTTTTATTTTACCAAACAAAAGCATCATTTATTTAACGTTTAAACTTTATAATTAGGAATATGAAACTGGCATTTAACCATCCCAGTCCTGTAGTAAGTACAGGACTGGGCTGTGACTGTCCCCTTGTGGGCAGAGCAGTGAACATCCTTTTAGGAGCTCACAGGTTGCTGACGCAGTGCTTTTGAGCAAGACAGTAAAGACTTAATGCTTTTCTGGATAGTTTGGAGAGACTGCAACAGATTAATAACTACAAACCTAAAAACATGAAACATTATTTCTGGGGACAGGAATTCAATTTTTTGTATTTAAAAACAAAAAATATAACTCGAATATTTCCATATGTTTAACCTAATAAAGTTTTAATATACATTATTTAGCTTTTTATACACGCTTATGGGCCAACATGCAGATTGATTGATGCTTTTCAACCAAAAATCATGTGTCAGTGACAATGAAGCAATTAATATTACAATTTACCTGGTAACAGCTGAGGTAAGCTCCTTATACATCCAGACACAGATACCTCCTCATCCTCACGACAACAGGATGAAGGATTAGACATTAACTGTGTCTTCTTGAATCCAACCTTTGCTCTAATAAAGAGGATGGATGGAGGAGCGGACAGACGCGCAGCCTGTTAACCACAGGAGGAGTTTTCTTTATTGACAACATGTTACAGGTCCGTCTGCCAGACGACACGGAGGAGCGCCGGGGCGAGACAAAAACCAGGAGTTTCCATCATCAGTAAGCCTTTATCATCTTAATGTTTTCTGTCTCTGCCGAGGTCATTTGCCTTTCTGTATCTGCATCTTTTTATGAGCGTATTTATTTCACACTGGACCGTTTTTTTTGGCCTGTAGCGATGACAGTGGTGCGTTTACTGCACCATCGCTTTCAACCCCCCCACAGCGCAGATGATGGCTCTTTACTGACGCTCATTTTTTTAATTTAATAATGCAGCTAAATAACGTGTGAGCATCTTATTCAGTGTCAGTGCATCAAATAGGTTCGATAACACATAGCGATCAGTAATTAAACCGTGGTGAGGGTATAGATCTGGGTCTGTAATTGTTTTACAAGATGTATTGATTTTCAGTGCTAATATGATAGATAGATAGATAGATAGATAGATAGATAGATAGATAGATAGATAGATAGATAGATAGATAGATAGATAGATCATGGTTGTAATGAATCACTAAGCTTTTTATGTATCAGGTCAAACTAAGCTTTATTTATAGTGTACAAGAGACTATAGAGAAATAAATAAGAAAATATTAACAATAAGACATATTTTCATCCATTCTCCCTCCCTTCGTGTCTCACAGGTGACTCAGGATCGACCGGCTCCTGTGTAAGATGGTCTTCTTGACCTGATTAACCATCAGGAGATGCTGCCTTCAGATGCTTGTGGAGAGCAAGTCAACACAGACGGCACCGCTCAACCTACTTTTTGAAGGATAGATGTAATTAGGAGTCTGATCTCAACAGAATTTTTTTATAGATGCAACATTTAATTGATTTAGTTTTACTTATTTATTAGTGGATGTTATGTTAAAATAAATAGGATCAGTCAATCTCACAGCTTCCTATGAACCTGTCTCTGCTTTTCTTTTGCCATTCAGAAGAGACATCCAGCTGAGAGGTGAAGGTGCCCCCGGAGGGAGAGCTATGGGCTGTGGGGGGAGCAGGACTGATGCTCTGGAGCCCCGTTACCTGGAGAGCTGGACCAAGGAGACGGAGTCGACGTGGCTGACCAGCACAGACACCGACATACCCCTGTCGTCCATCCAGAGCATCCCCTCTGAGAGCTCTGAGGCTGGCTTCACGTCCGAGAAAACGATTAGCCCAGGTTGGAACAATGAAATATGGTTCAGTGGACGGATGAATGAATACTTAATTGATCTCTTAATAGGAGCAGGCAGTCATTAAACTGCTGAAGAAATGAATAATACATTTGTGGTTGTATAAATTAGTGCTTAATTATATTCCCACTGAATACAGTATATTCTAATCTTAGTTTCTATACCATATGTTCACTTTCATCTCCTATTGCTGTTCATAGATGTCTTTTATCGCAAAATACCATACATTCAGTGAATGTCTATTTTTTCAGTGAGACTATTTTAAAGAAGTCTAATAATTGCTTTTATGATTTAGCATTGAGTGGTCCTTTCTTTACACCTCTAACATCAAAGTGAAGTGTGACATCCATACAATATGTTTTATTCAAAACTGCTTCTCCCTGCAGGAAAAAAAAAATCCTATAATTTTTACATTTTAAATGTCTGATTCAAAGAAGAAGCACAAGGAAAATTGAAATGAAGATAAAAAAAAACAGAGCAGGTGCCCTCATGCTGCAGTGAAGAATTAGGAGCCTCTAGAAACCTTTGTTCTTCTCGTTAGCAGCAGCACACAGCCCCAAAACAGCAAATCTGATCAGAATTGTGTTGTTCTTTGTTAATTCGGTTGCACTGAATTGTGTTTGCGTATTCTTTGAAGCCAGGAGGGAGATGAATCAGTAAACGGGCATAATAGGCTGCATCAAAAGCCACTGTGCTCAAACAGGACTTTGCTCTCATGGCAACAGATACAGCTGTTAGTGAAACGCAGGCTCGAGGAACCTTGATGTAATCGTAAAGACAAACCCAGTGAAGCTCCTCTGTGAAGAGAGAGAACAGATTTAGAATTGGACGAATTAATCAGCAGCTGGCAAATGTACATGTAACGTAACGTAAGATATGGTCATGTTTTCTAACACTAGAGTGCAGTTTCATTTAAAAAAAATTATATGTGTGTATGTACAATATGTGTTCAACATCATCTAGTGCACTTAACTGACACTTGACAGGTTAAGTGCACTGGATGTTTGCATGCTGCACAGCTTCAGAGTGGTAGTCACAGTGTTTTCCATTATTAATCACACTTTGCTGCTCCACACTGCATTAGTCACATTAGTTTAGTAGTGGCAGTAATGCACCTGTAAGCTATCTGTTTGCTCTGTCTGTGACTAATGCTGTATGAAAAATGACAAATTACCCACGTCTGCACTACACAAATCATAAATATTTTGATAATAGTGATATTGACAGGGCTGGAATACATGATTTATTTGTTATTTTGAGAAAGAAAATTACTTAAAGATGTCGCAGTAAGTTGAAAGCTGAAAGAGAACATTACAAATTATGTAAGTAAGAGTAAGAGTAACCCTGTCTCAGAAAGCATTAATATTTTCAGGTGTTTGCTCTCGAGATCCAGTGACTATTTGGCTATTATCAGTGTTTATTATTTACTGCATGTTCACAAGTGGTTAGCACTGTTGCCTCACAGCAAGAAGTTTTGTGGTTTGAACCCAGGCTGGGGCCTTTCTGTGCATTTTCTCTGACGGGTACTCCGACTTCCTCCCATACCGTAAAGACATGCACTTAACAGGTTAATTGGTGACTCCATGAATTTGAGTGTGAATGGTTGTTTGGCTCTATGTGTCCTGTGATGAGCTGGCAACTTGTCCAGGGTATAACCCACCTCTCGCCTGAAGCAACCTGAGATGGGCTCTAGCCCCACCGTGACCCTGAATCTGATCTCGGAAACAGTTAATCTAATTTTTTCAACATGATTAGTATTATGGGTGAATATCTTAAGCTCCCTTCTATTATTTGTTTCTTTCTTTTTTACCTTCCTTTTTTATTTCTTTTATAAGAATTGTTGTACTTTACCATCTGTAGATAACTGCATGTAAAACATGTTATAACTCCATACTATAATGTTTCATACCTCAGCTTTTTGAATGTTAGGGTTAGGGGTTTTCTTGCTGTTTTAACCACACTGTTACATATGTGGCGCGTTTATAGGGACAAAGAGGATATGTTTGATCTACCAAGGATAGTTCTGTGTATTTTTGTGGCTAGTGTTCATCATGAAGTTATATTTGACCCTCTGCATTCATGTCTTTCATCCGCAAACTGAAAGTGCATCCAGGATTATAATGAAAGCTTGGTGAGATGGACGTGGTTTAGACGCTCTGTGGGACAAAGCTGAGGTTTTGTTTTGTTCCAGTTCCAGATTTCTTTGAGGACGGCCTCCCTCTCCCTGCTCAGGCTTACCTGAAAGTCTGTTCGGCTGTGTCAGAAGCCAGTCTGAACGACGTGAAGCCCAGCAGCCCCCCTGCCATACTGGGCTCTCCACCCAAGGAGGTGTCCTTGCCGTCATCTGGCACCACAGTGCAGCGCAGAAGTGTTCTACACACTGAAGAGATTGTAAGAGTCTCTCCTTCAGACATTTTTACGTGTACTCCAGGTCAATTTAGAATATTAAAAGAACTGTTTTTACTGTTATACATTTTTTTAATTTAGTAAAGTAATGGGCTCATTTTTGACCATATATATTCTGCTGATGTTGCATTCAGAGGTGATCAGAGAAGCCAACAGCAACTATTCTGATAATTCATTAATCACTTTACTAATCATTTTTCAGACAAAATGGCAGGACAATCGGATGTCGACCAAACAGGTCACCATCACGGTGACGCAGAGCATCCATCAGGTGGACAAGAACGGGAAGGTGAAGAAGTCCCTCACTACCTACGAGGTCATGAAACCTGTGGAAACCCTCAAACAGGTGGCCACACAAAACACTTGAGCGCAGGAGGAAGAAGCCAAAGAGAAATGAGGATAACTGTGAAATCAGTGAAGTGATCTGAAAAAATCTTTAAGGTCTGATGTCAGATGAACACATGTGACTTTGCTCCGAGACTTTTGAACTGTCATATTGAAAACATGGATCGTTTTTTTTTTACATAACAAAAAAGTTTAACTAGGCTGTATATTGCTTGTATGTAACACTGTAAGATGTATTTTATGGTGCCTGTTATAATAATAATATACACTGAAGACACTGACATGACAGGAATACAAAACATTTTGCAGTTTTAGACCAAAAATAGATGAATTCATAGTATATCACAGCAGACAGATGTTGGCACATCTTTCAGATTTTTTCAAGTGAACTGGCATCTAAAAAGCATTTTAAGATACTTTTAAAGAGAAATGTAAAGCTATTGCGGTATTATTTCACATTATTGAATATTCATGAATTAAAAATATTATATAGTTTTGTTATTTGACATTAATGTAGTTGCTGCTGTTCTACAATCTATATGGCTCAGGACACTGAAATTGATTATGATGATTGCACTGTTGATAGTGAAGCCAGGAGTTTGTGATGACAATGTAAACCGTCTAACTACATCGTGTTGTTTTGTACAATGCAGTGTTACATTTTCTTATCTAGTCGTTCGTGTTTTCTAATGAGAATAAATGAAAGAAAAACATCCACAGTCTTTTGTTTTAAATTGTTCATAAAAGCTGTATATCTTGGATAAAGGACAACGTTTTAAAGGGGCACTTTGAGGGACTGAGGTGACAAAAAACATAACACATGCACTTTTCTGGGATCATCACACGTCATATATAGCACGTAGAATTGTAGCATTTCCCTTGGCAGCTTGCATTTTTGAGCAATCAATGAACAACTGCACAGTTTCGAAGTCATCCTCAGCAGTCAGTCAGCGATTATAGCAGCAGTTCAGGGGTCAGCTTTGCGTCGACAGTGTGTGAATCTGGTTTTGATGGTCGTAATGTATTTGTCCTGATCTGAACGACGGCTCTTCCTTCTTCATCCACTCCTCGGCACAGAAGTCTGGGAAGAAGAAATCGATTTCTCTTTGTGCCGACTCAACAGAATCTGCAGAGAACGGAGATTAAAAATATGACAGTTTACTCTCTCATCAGCACTCTGGGCATAAAACTTTTAAGCTTGGCTTGAAACAGTCAGTTAAAGTGCAGTGTTCCTAAATTAACAGCTCTGTTCGATGTCACTCCCTTGTTCACTCTTTACTGCACCCTGAAGTTTACTGTGCAGGGCAGTAAATCGAGATTTCAGACAAGTATGAATCATCAGTTGGCGTCACCATTCACAGGCATATAGTCACACAATAACATTTTTTTTTATCTAATAAAAGCAGCACATTGAATTGTGTGGTTGTTTGTAGGAAGCAGTGTACAAGCCAATGGACGTGGCACTTTGTTAGTTCCACTTGAATGTCATCTTAATATAATTCAGCAAATTCATATTATTTATGACATAAATAATAAAAAAACTTTCAGAATTGTCAATGCTGTAAATTCAGTCCAGTTTCTTACTGAATGAACTGTAAAACAAATGACTGAGTGGATCAATTTTAAGACAAATTTTACAATGCACTATGATTCTTTTATTCAAATATGTCACAATGCATCCCTGAAGGATAATGTTACTATTTCTTCCCCATAATTCCACTGTTACAGCGATTGTATGGCAAATCTAAACCTGATAATTGCATCTGCATATGTGATCTGACATGCCTGGGTGCAGGACATGTTCCAAATCGACATATATAAACACATGACACTCAACATACTTCCTACCTGAGCCATGAGTCGTGTTTCGTGTGTCTGTGAGTCCAAACTGGCCCCTGATTGATGCGGGCGAGGTGTATCGGGCTCTGAACACTTTGGTCGGTCCCATCAGTTCTCTCCAGTGACGTATGGCGTCCTCTCTGGCTAAAATGTACGCTCGCATTGGACCACTGTGAGAAGGAATTCAACAATATAACAATTCAATCATATTCTGCTTTGTGCGGCTGTTTCATTTCAAACATTGGAGACCTTCAAACCCTGATAGCATCCAGTGAAAGGTTGCTGTAGCAACTACAGATACACTGCTGTGAGGACAAAAAATGTGATTACCGAAACCTTTTGCTATCCAGTGGGGGCATGTGGAGCTATTGTGAGCAGCCTAGATGTTTCAGACAATTGCTCCAGGGGTGCCGTGCTAAACATGGCTGTCCGCTGATAACTGAAACTCCCGTTGTGACATTTCAGGAAGTTATTTATGAAACAGGAGCAACCATCAGCCGTGGTGTGCTTTTTCTGTGTCAGCCCGAGGGGTTATGTGGTGTGGAGATTTTGTATTTTAAATACATCAGACAGAAAACAGCAAGTATCTAAATGCATCAAAGCATCAGTCAGTCATTCGACATTATCATGGTATCTGTGAGTGTCAGTGTGGAGGAGGCTTACCTTGACATGAATTCAACCAGCCTTTGGTAGAAGAATCGACCTAAGTTGCACAAAAAAGCAGTTTAAATATTTTTTAAACTCTAAAATCACTGTTTCGAACACTTTCTCCAGTGTCATTTGTTTGGTCACAACAGTTGAGCATTGAACACAGATGAGTTGCGTCCACACCTGAATGTTCGGAGTAAAACCTCTGTGAATCCTCTCTTGTCCACGCGAGGTCTTTGCGTCTAACAATCACAAAGTTGTTGTCCAGGATTCTCTGGTGAAGAGCCTGAAAGAAAGAAAATCACCGATGATCAATTAATGAACTATGTCGAAACATCTTTGGATTAAAATCACATGTTTCAAAACTAGATGGAAAACAGTAAGCATTTCAATAAACTTTATTTATTTATATAGTCTACCGGTATACCGCTGGCCAGAGGGATGATACTTACAGCCAATATTCTGATACAAAAGGTCATTCTTCTCCTTTTTATTAAGATGACAGCAGACATAAACTGGTTGAATTTATGTGTCTGTGAAACAGGTCCTTTCACTAATGGAATATTTGATTGATGCAGCTTTCATGACTTTGAGGCCTTGGGGTTTGTACATTTATCAACGGAGCTTCTACTTTCCTGTTTGATTTAAAGAGAGTTTAACAGGCTTAGGCAATGTCAATGAACAGGCTTAAATTTATGGTATAACTGACATTACATGTGATACAAAAGACATATAGTTCTATGTATATATAGTCTAGATGTAACTTATGACCCTCCTTAACGTTGCTTACATATTTTTGACATTGTGTATATTTGTATGTATATAGACAAACAAACACTCACACTAAAATTGACACTTACAGGCAATTTAGAGAATTTAACCTGCAACCTATGAACCTATGCATGCCTTTGGATTGTGGGAGGAAGCCAGAGTACACATGCAAACAGGGGGAGAACATGAAAGGCCCCAGCCGAGGTTCAAACAGTGGTGCAGTGGCCAGAAACCTTCTTGTGCCTCACTGCAAGAAGCTTCCTGGCTACTGCCGCCGTATGTGTAATATTTATATTCAGTGGACTGTTGGTTGTGTTGTGTGTAAATATTTTGTTTTGTGTATGTATAATAAAAATTAAGTTAATCCTGTTATACAGAAAGGTCAAAATAAATCTATACTGCTTGATGACAATGACATGACAGCAACTGCAGCAAAAGCAGCCCTTTGAAGTAAAAATACATGATTTAAACCGTTAAAGTAGAGCACCTGGATATGTTTGGAGACATCTGTTATGGAATTTTCTATCTTTAGGTTACACGGGGTCACGTGTGGGCCTTGAGGTCCTCGGCAGTAGTCACTGTTTGGCTTTGTTTGAGGACAGCAGGTGCCAGTCTATCTCAACACTGTGGTGACCCGGGTCGAAGGAACTGAAGGTTGCCTTCCTAGGCATAATAGATAGCTTGCCATTGATGTTCCAATTAACATTAACAGACAACAGTGTCTCCGGACTAGAATGTGCACTAACATAGGTAAATAGACTATTTGATTATTTCTGGGCGTATAGTATTTGTGGTGTTATCTGTAGGGGTTTAAAGTCTGACCACCAACATGAATGCGGCAGATTGTGAGACAGACTCAGGCACTTCTGACGTACTTTGAGAGTGTCTCCAATTCTCCTTGGCCAAGCGTCAATAAATAATACAGCGTAAGACATCAGAGGCTCCTCAGTTCAGCAATTTATCCACAACAATATTCTTATATAATACATGTTATGGAATTTTCTATCCTTAGGTTACACAAGGTCACATGTGGGCCTTGAGGTTCGAAGAGACCTATTGCTGCCTTCCTAGACATAATAGATAGCTTGCCGTTAATGTTTCTATTGACGTACAAAGACATCTGTGTCCTAAGACTAAAATATGTTGACAATAACACCTCCATGGGTAAAAACTCTTCTTTTCTTTGACTAATTCTAGGCGTACAGTATTTGTGGTGTTATCTTGGGGTTTAAAGTCTGTCTCCAATTCTCCTTGGCCAAGCATCAATAAATAATACAGCATAAGACATCAGAGGCTCCTGAACACTTTCTTCATCTGACCATTGACCTTTGACTTCAGCAATTTCTCCACAACAATATTCTTATATAATATATAATAAATGTTATGGAATTTTCTATCCTTAGGTTACACGAGGTCACATGTGGGCCTTGATGTCCTCGGCAGTATTAGTTGTTTGGCTTTGACCAGGTGCCAGTCTATCTCAACACTGTGGTGGCCAGGGTTGAAGAGACCTATTGCTGCCTCACTAGACATAATAGATAGCTTGCCGTTGACGGTAAACAGACATCTGTGTCTCCAGACTAGAATGTGTTGACAATAACACCTCCATGAGTAAAAACATTCTCTTTGACTAATTCTGGGCATATAGTATTTGTGGTGTTATCTTGGGGTTTAAAGTCTATCCACCAGGATGAGTTGGGCAGAATGTGAGACCGACTCAGGCACTTCTGATGAACTATGAGAGTGTCTCTAATTCTCCTTGATCAAGCGCCAATAAATAATACAGCATAAGACATCAGAGGCTCCTGAACACCTTCTTCCCTCCTGACCATTGACCTTTGACTTCAGCCATTTCTCCACAACAATATATAAATCAGGGACTTATGCTTTAACAGTGACAGACAGCAACCGTGAGGTGGTATTAGCTCTCACCTCTAACATCAGAGGATGAGCCACAGCATCTGGTTTGATGACCGCCAGGGTGAGCTGCAGCACTTTGGACAGACTGCGAGCTGTGAGCAACATGGTCTGTAGAAAAACAGTCAGTGTGAACGATATAAGCAGAAAAGATGAAGTATCTGAGCTGGTTTAAGCTCGGGAACATGCCCCGCAGCGTCAGTAATAAACATAATAAAGACACAAACCTCTGCTGTGACTTGTTCAGCTTGAAGAGGAGAGCAAAGCAGCTCCATGCGCCGCCATGTTGTGTCAAATATAAACCCCGTTGGTTTAATATGAAGCCTCCATTGTGTGTCTGCAAGTGCGAGTAGTTTGAATCTGATTTATGTGACTTTATATTGAAATTAACGTGATTTAAAATGTTGATATACTGTCTGAAGGACTCCTCGCACCGGCCAGCCCGGCTCTAAATACTGTCCCCCTAGAAACTGAAGCAGCACATCATGTTCCCACTGCGACAGTGACGCCCAGCTCAGCTCAGGTGATATTTACAGGTAAGATTAAAACGATTTAAAAAATATTTCTTGCAGTCAGTTAGAAGACTTGACGGGAGGAAGTGCATCTCTTCACCTTTGATTGGAAATAACCTGTTCATGTTGTGCATGTAGCATTATATTTATAGTTTGTTTACTATACATTATAAACTTTAGGCTACTAATAAACTAAAAAAAGGTTAACAAAAGTGTTTGGTCTGGCTCCAAACCCTTCAGGGCTGCAGTTCCTCAAATGGCCACTTGAGGCTGGCTAAAATATGTATATAGGTAGCCATGTTAAAATGTCCAACTTCACAGCAGAAATAAACATGTTTGCAGACTGGTACAAAAATCTGTTTTGGTCTCTACAGCTAATTTCCCCATTCATGACTGTACATCTGTGTCTCCAGACTAGAAAATGCTGACAATAACACCTCCATGGGTAAAAACTCTTCTTCTCTTTGACTAGTTCTTGGCGTATAGTATTTGTGGTGTTATCTTGGGGTTTAAAGTCTATCCACCAGGATGAGTTGGGCAGAATGTGAGACCAACTCAGGCACTTCTGATGAACTTTGAGAGTGTCTCTAATTCTCCTTGGCCAAGCGTCAATAAATAATACAGCATAAGACATCAGAAGCTCCTGAACACTTTCTTCCCTCCTGACCATTGACCATTGAGTTCAGCAGAGCACAGCAGAAATAAACATGTTTGCAGACTGGTACAAAAAACAGTTTTGGTCTCTATAGCTAATTTCCCCGTTCATGACTGTACTATGGGTGAACTTTTTCAGCGTGGCTGCTTTGACTGGTGCCGTTACAAATGGCTTGTCTGAGCACCCAGGCATCATTCGGCCTGTCTCAGGTCCACCAGTGATATCCGTCTTTGCCGTTTTTTAGAAGGGGGCCAGAGCATACTGACACTGACACTGAGTGTCACAACGGCTCTTCAGAAACCTTCGGGTGATGCATACGTTGTCCATGCTGTCAGTTGTCACAACATAAACAGCACTACTGGAGTCAACCAGGATTTGGTGCTTTGCACAATGACACTGCTGACAAGTCGATTTCTTCTTCCATGTGAATATTTGAATTTAAATCTTCAAGTTAAATGACAGTGTCCTACTTCACTGCACTGACCTGCTGACCGCTGCGATGTGACTGTTCAATAAATTAGAATAAATGAATACATTTGTGTGCATTATTCAATTCATGTCCAGGCCTCCATCCGTGTGTTTGTTCCTCAACCGTTTTAGAGTTTAAGGTAACTTTGGGACAGAAATCAAATAAAGACTAGATGCCATGACGTATCAGAATCACACAATAACACTGTATGTTTTTTCTAATTTAGAAACACAGTAGTAAAGTAATTGAGTATCAGCAGATATCAGCATAGTCCTGCCTTTACATCTGATGCAGCAGCCTTCTTTTGCTATGTGATATCATATTGGTTTATGCTTTCATTAATAACTGTGTCCAGGTTCAATGACTATGCAACTATGAAGAAACATTAATTGAATTGTTCTTTACTTATATCATCTGTAAATATCAAATGCATGTTCTCAGATTGTCTCATTAGGACATTGAGGTGAAGCTGCAAAGCTGTTACAAAGCAAACATACTGCTTTATCTAAATGGCAGTTCACATGTTTAAAACGGTAAGCTTTACAATATGAGTGGTTCATCATTCAATAGACGCTTTCTAGTAGCTGACACCGCTACGAGCAGTGACTGGAGCAAGGGAGATTTTTTGTACCCGTGGTATTTCATCAATGTGGGAGATCAGACATCCAGTATGAGTTACAAACACGGAGCACATTCCAGCAATGCAAAATGGCCACACCCTTGGAAACAGGAGGTTGTGTGTGTGCGTGCGTACGTGTATGTGTGTGTGTGCGTGCGTCCATGTGTGTGCGTTTTGACATTCACAGAGAGAGAATAGGAGGGAAGAAAGGGGGGATGGATGTCCCACATAGGTTTCTCCCACCTGCCCATGTCATGTGATTTGGGGTGACACCACAGCTGTTACCACCCATGAGGGGGATGGAGAGGACGAGAGGAGGTGTTGGATGGGTGAGGGGTTGAATGGAGCAGATTTCTGAAGCCAATGTATTTACAGTATATACAAACCTTGTACTAAGTCTTGTATTATTTACAATACGTCACTATTGATGGTGGAAGACTGGACTCAGATTTACTTAAGTAAAAGTGCTGTGTTAAGTCCTGCAGTCAAAAGTCAACTTCAGCTAAATATACTTGAAACATTGGAGGTAAAAGGACTCTTTTGTAGAAAATAGGCCTCTGTACATTTTATAATAAATGACATATTCATATTGTTGCGTCATGCAGCATTAGTTTCAATGACTTTATTGGTTTCCGAACCTAAGTTTTGGTTCCCTCTAAAGGGTCACAAGATGATTCTGAGGAGACATGAGATGATTAATAGCAGAGGAAAGAAGATACACAAATCTGTTTTTTTTCTGTTTGTTGTTTGTTTGTTGTTGTTTTTTTTTTGGACTTTTCTCCAATTTATTTCAAACTTTGGTGGAGCTGCTGTCAAGTCGCATGTCTGAAACACGACAAGGAGCTCAAGCTAGACCTGAGCTAGCTTTGTGTGGTCATAATGAACTGTAAGAACAGCTGTCAGATAAATGTAACGGACCAAAAAAGTACAACATGTCCTTCTGAACTGTTGTAATGTAATGAGTGTAGTAGTATAAAGTTGAAAAACCCACATGTATTTCAAAATTGTACTTAAATTCACTACTTTGGTAAATTAACTTAGTTACAACCCACCAATTCCTATATACAGTATAATATTGATTATTGTCAATTGTATTGTTTTGTATGATTTCATTTTAATAATTGGGATTGAATCTAGTATGAAAGTTCTGTAGAAAAGTAAAAAGAAAGTAAATGGTGTAGCTCTCTAATGTAGCTTTTGTGGTGCACATGATTGACAGAAGGTCAACAAATGGTTGATTATAACAACAGTTAGTCACTGACTGCTTCAGACAGACAGAACCCCATTGTCTTTCACGAGAGGACATGCAGGATGGTGATAATAACAAGAACGTTGAATGACAAGATACAATCCTGCCAAGATTACATCATGTATCATCGTCAAAGCTAAAAACATCAAGTATCAAGTGTTTTTTGGGTTTTTTTTTTTTTTTGCCTCAATTAGAATATTGTAGAGAGCTGACAGATGTTGGGACCATGTGGTCAACACCTCAAACCGACACCCATCCAAGAATGTTTTTTTTAATTTATTATTATTATTTCTTTTTGGGAAATGTAAGCCTTTATTACAGAGTTAACAGTAGAGAGATGGCAAGTAATGAGGAGAGAGCGGTGGGGAAGAACAAGAGGCGAAGGTTTCCAGCCAGACTTAAACTGGGAGCGCTGCAGTTCATGATGATCACTCAGCCACTGCAAGACTACTCATGTTTTTGATTGTTTTTTTTGGGTTTCCCAAAATTGGAGAAAAAAAAAACAAATTTTCTCACACACTTATGTTGGTGTCTAGCCATGGAGGTGGTATTGTGTACTATTGTTTTGGTAAAAGTAATTTTCATAGTAAGCTCTGTGGATCATACTGTAGTTATATATAAGTTATATGTATGTTTAAATGTAGATAAAGGAACAATACAGTTGAGTATATTTGGAGCTAATAAAATGCTGTATTGTTTTAACAGGATGAACAGGTTTCATGGTGGACAGCAGACAAAGTTGGACAGAACAGAGACCACCGTTGATCACTGCTGACTCTTGCTTTAAACATCCTCAGCTGGGCGGCTGATTCAGCTGATCCCGCTTGCTCTCTGCCCGCCATAAACCCCATCTCTGTTACATCTCGGCGTCACTACTGCTGCTGCTGACTGCTGCTGCTGCTGCTGCTGTTGCTGCTGCCGCCTCTCCTGCAGTTGTCGTTCCCCTTTTGGTGGGGAGTCGGGCAGCTGACTGACGACCCCCACAGGCACTTTGGGTGTCCATAGTCTATTCTACGTTAATTCATCCACCAGGAGCCACAGTAAAGGATCATGTAAAAATGTGCTCCATATGACGGGATTTTCCTGTGATAGCAAACTGAGGCTTGGAGAAAAGTTATATCATATAAAACTGTAACAGAAATGTATGTTGATAATAAGAGGAGACCTGAAATTATAGAAATATAACCACTCTGTGTGTTTTATTTGGTAAAACTTGATTTAACTTCTCCCATAGTTTTCTAAAACTTCCTAAAAGTGAACTCCTATGTAACAACAAAGAAGAAATGTTCTTTGAAAGGACTTTTTGGTCCTAATTGTAGAGAAAAGTCTTATTAAGTTGGTAGTCTTCCATTTAATTTGTTCATTGTAAGCGACACCACAGAAAATCAATATGGAAAATAAAGTTTTCAGTAATAAATGAATGCACACGGGCAAATTTTAGGTTGTTTTGGGTTTTAATGTAGCACTTAGATCAAGGGAAATCTTCTGGAAATCAAGAAAACTCAAAGAACTGAACTTTAAATAAATAATGACTGAATATAAATCAATAACTATTTACAAGAAACTTTTTCGGAAATTAGAGACCTGTAACATTAAGCGATGCAATATATTCTTACACAGTTTACCACACTATTTTTCTGCTGCATCATTTCTTTGAAATTTTTTTTATCGCTTGTATGAATTACTTTCTGCCCTTTCTGCCTTTGTTTGTGCTCGAACCCAAAGTCAAACTACTACTGCTACTTGTCCATATTATCAATGACTAGATAATTCAGTTTCCCCTGTGGTGCAAGGTATTAATGATCAGTGTTGCATTAAAATAATGTTTTAATTGTAAATTTATGAGAATGTTGTTGCGTTATCATTATGACACTCTGCTCACATCACACATTTTAAACAGATTTATACCTAACTTCATACTCTGGTTTGACCCATTTACTCCAGTGTACACTGATCTCCCACATTGCAGCTCACCTGTCACCGGGTCACTTAAAGGCCGCCTCACTATTACAACAGGGCCATTTAAAGGCGGGGAGGGGGGCCCAGTGTAACACCCAGAACCCTTTTATGTCCTAATTGTTTGATTGGTGAGAAACGTTGGTGATGTGTTTCCTGTCATGACACCTTTTGGGACTTCAGTAAGAGAGCAGAGCCAAATTAGGGTGCCATATTTTAAGAAATCTATTTATCTATGAATGAAAGTTCACCATAGTCATTAATATCCTGATGCTACCAATGTGGTATAAAATAACTATTTATTTAACTATATCCTATACTATACATACAGTTTTTTTGAGTTTGGAGTTTTCACATCAATCCTGACATGAGCTGTATCATTAGATTAAGTAGTTTTTGTAGTCCTTCATTCTCAGTGACCTCAAAGCATCCGTCTAAATCCTTCTGTCCCCTCCGTGAATCACGGGAGTGAGTTGTCTTCACCTCTCCATCACCTGTTCTTTCTTTTAGCCTAAATGCCGGTGACCTTTGACTTTTCTGCTCCATTGCTCCACAACACGGGACCAGACTCCCTGCAACAGCTGTGTCAACCTCAGCCCTGGCAACTGGCGTGCCCAGGGAAGGACAGAGAGTGGCATTAATGTCAGACCACATAATGAGTCAGCAACATGGCAACATCTTATCTTGTTTGAAGTATTGTTATCTTTTCTTTATTTTATTAAGATCTTAGACTTTACTTCCTCATAGTGTCAGATTTTTCTAAGAGCTGTAAGAAATACACATAATCACATAATCTTACAGTATATCTCACACATTTTTCATTTGAATTCATTGCAAATACTTTGAGATTTTATTTGTGAATGTAACCTGGCTCTCCAACATTTAAAAACTTAAAAATGTCAGTCATACTTTTACAGGATATTCTAGAAATAACACTGAATCAGACGGAAGATATTTTGTAAAAGATGAGTTACAAAGTTACGTTTCAAGTTGGATAAATGTAAGATTAACTCTCCACCTCCTGCAGAGTGTTTCCCCTCAGGAACACAGGGTTAATCTGTGAGGTTGTCCCATCCCGTGCATGCGGAGGACCTGGTCTGGTGTCAGCTGGCAGTTTATTTATACCAATAGAAATCCATGCTATCCACTTTTGAAGAAACTGCTCTGGGGTTAGTCAGCCTAACTCCTACCTGCTGTCCCGAGGGAAATTATTTCCTCCTGCCAAGAAAAGTGTGTTGTGACCTCCCCAGAAGCAGTGGGACGTTGGCAACAGGGTAGATGGGTATGACAGAGGGGAACAAAGTGATTAGCAAACGGGGGCCCCGGTATGTGAACATGGGTTAAAAATAACCTCACTGACCCAATTTGTAGATAACATGCAACACAACTGCTGAACTACTGCGCTGTCTTCTTCTCATTTAGGCTTAATTGTTCTTTTTAAAAAATGACTTGATGAGCTTGTAAAGGAGTGAAATCTTACACTGAATCTCACTCATGCATCAGATAATAAGAATATTTTGTGGGCTTCATTAGATCTATGAATAATCACCTGACTGATGAGTGAAACTCAAATAAATAAGACAGAAGAGGGGTTGACAGATGAAAGAAAAATCACAGAGTAAGATGAGAGCTTTTGCATGATGCATGATGAAAGAGAAGCAGATGATTAGATGAGCATCTGTTTGTTGGCAAATCCTCTCCCGGCGAGCCAGTATGTGACAGTGATCAGCTGTCCCGTTAAGAGGAACAGCAGGATTATGATTTGTGTCTTAACCATTGTGTCCGGTGTGAGCGACCAAGAATCCACTCAACAACAAAAGTTATCTGATATTCCTAGCACCCAGATATATCTGGCAAGGCCTTGGCGCATAGCTGACATTAGTGGAAATGTTGCATTTGTGATACACCCTGGCCTAGGGCCATGGGAAATATTGAACAACTGTCGAATTTAGACAACATCCTGTGGCGGAGAAAAACGGGAGCTACAAAGATGCGATGGGGTGGCTATTTGTGGACGGCGAGTGCCTCGAAAATAGCGAGACTATTAGGTTTCAATATAAGCCCCCCTCTCTGAGCTCGAGCTTTCTGTGAATGAGGCCCGGGTTCCTATCACACCCAACCCCAGCGCTGATTTTAGAACACAGGTGTTGACCTTAGTGGAGCGGCTTGTGCTTGCAGCAGAGGAAAATGAACCCCTGAGCTCGAGCCTGTTTGCCTCTACAGTATTGGTCACTGTGGTCACACAGGATGCTTCAAAGCAGTCATATATGGATCTACAGATTCTATATGATTACGTGGATGAAAATAAGAGCCAGTATGATGAAAGAAATCTGATTAAATGGTTGACGATGGCTGATGGGAAGTTGTTGCAATAGATGATTTGGTCACTTTCTGTTTTATCTGATAGAATTTCTGACATTTTCCAACAACAATCTTTATTTTTTCCTTCCCATAAATGTAGCTTCTGTTCCATTTAGTGTTGTTTTGTAAGTGTCATGGTGGCAGGATGGTCACCTTGTAGCCACTGGAGCATTTATTGCTTAGTTTTTATGGTGCCACAAGACCCATATAACTCATTCACACTCCTCACATGTCAGTGACTGTGCTTCATCAACAGAGGTTTACATTACAATTCATCTAAGCATTTACCACATTTGGTCGACTGTGTTTTCGTGATAATCACCTCAAGACATCATGTCATCACATAAAAACGGCTGTGACAACAGTGAGCGTCACTTTTTCCTATACTGTAAATCATACAATGAAACCAAAGTGAAGTGGAGAAACCAAACTGGGATGAAACTCAACCTTGGCTTCAGCTGTGACTCGTGGCCTGCTGTAACTGCTGTTCTGACTGTACCCCCAAACCTAATAAAACACGCCCATCGTGCAGTTGCTTCCTTGTTTCTCTGTATCCCTCTCTTTCTCCCTTTTTCTTTTTTTTTTCTCCAAAAAGGAGCCATTGACATTCGGTGTAAAATAGAGGCAGGGTGGGGTGGGGGCTGAACAGAGGAACGGCAGGGGTGTAGGGTGTCTCGAGCCCAGTGTGAACAGCTGAGAGGTGTGATTTCACAGGCTGGCTCCCCCCTGTCAGGGCCCTGATTGGGCCGGACAGGAGGCGCAGGAGAGGCCCGGGCTTCTAAAGGACACCAACAGGTGGGAGGCCGCTTTGGAGGGGGGCGCTCCTGGCGGGATAGAAAAGGCCGATCTGCAAGGCCTGTTGTGGGCACAATCCACCGGGCCAGATACGGAGGAGGATGGTTGATCGCAGGATAGCTGAGGCGAAGAGAGGAGAGAGGCAGGATGGAGTTGGGGAATGGTTCTCAGGAGGCTGAGGGGTAGTTTGGGAGCTTCAGGGACAAGAGTAAGTCTGAGAGTTAGGTCTTTTCTGACCAAGTGTTTTTGGTCATAGTCTTTGAGATTTAGATTTCTTCTTCTTGTAGGTAGCTTTTCTTTTTTGTTGGTTAATATAAATGGTTAATATTTAACATCAACAAATGAGCTTTTAACTGACAAGCTTTTCTGTTGGGTTCTTCCAGATTTAGAAGTTGCAGATGTATAGTATTTTTCAGTTTCCTTCATTCGCAGCACCATGTGAGTAAACTCAGGTGTCAAACCATTTGTTAAACGTTTTCTGTAAGTTTTACGATAGAAGAGGCACACCGTGGCAGAGCCTGACACCTCTGTCAGGTGAGGGGGGGTGGTAGCTGAGGTGTGATACAGGAAAGAATCAGGAAATTTGGTGACTTGACATGTGTCTCTCAAAGGAAGAAGGGCAAGTCTTTCTAATGACCATTTGGTTTCGGAGCTGGTTGACAGCAGTGGTTAGATTGATCAAGGAAGTCACCACGAGAAAGTATAACTGAACCCAACGTGGCCTCAAGCTCAGCTCCAGCTGCTCGCCACAAGATAACCACCACGAGAGGAGATGCAGCAGAATTCATTAAAGGTAAGTTTAAAAAAAACATTTTCAATGCATTCAAGCTCAGTTTTGTTTCAAACGTGCCCTTTTAACATACATTTCTTATCGTTTCTGCTCTTAAAACTGAGATATTTACACAGTTGTTGGGATCAAAATGACTTGGCATGGCATAATGTTTAGGAAAGAGCAAAGTTTTGACCTTTGAAAGAATTCGCCTTGCCCTCCAGAGTTATTTAAACACAAGAGAGTTAAGCATCATCACATTGGCATTACCCATCGAAGAGCTGCATGGGCTGGTATTTAGCTATATTCATTTTAAATATTTTAACACTTTTTGTCAGGGACAAACAAGTGTAGTTAACATTTTTATGGAAGGTCCTACTTTTTTTCTTGTATTAGAAGACAGGAAAACTTAGAAGAAAAAAACTTTAAATCAAAAATTCAACTTGAAATTTCCTCCTCTATCAACCCAACTGTGGCGCAGATGATCGAAGCCGCCGTCACGTGTCCTTCTTCGCTCGCTCTGTCACAGTTAACCATTGTTAAGCCGGCTTGTTCCTGCTACTCTGCAACTGTGACTATGAAAGGGTGCTTTGTGTCCGAGGAGCGTTGTATCCAGTTGTTGCCCCTTGTGAGGACATGCTTCCTTATATCCCCATATTAATACACCACTTATGGAATGTAAGGAAGTGTGTGGTTTCAAGGGGACATGAGCACCGACCACACTGGGAAAGACATCTCTGAGTTTGTTCTTTATTTAACAGTTTATAAAAGATGGAGCTCTCATTCAGTACAATTGTCTGAGTGTGCCTTTGTTTTATGACAAGGGAGGGGGATGTCAGGGTTCATGAGCATGTGTGTTTTTGTGTGTAAATGAGTGAGTCTGTGTGTGTGTGTGTGTGTGTGTGTGTGTGTGTGTGCGTGCGTGCGTGCGTGGCAGGACAACAGGTGAAAGGCCTGTTCCCTCCTCTCCTTCAGCTCAGGCACGTGTGCAGTTAGCATTACTCCCAGGGATCCGCTGATCGGGTCTCAGGGACTTCTTGAAAAATTCCTGCCCTGCCCCAACGGCTGACAGTCAAGGAGGATTGACAGACCACAGCTGTCACCCATTATAGCAACCACAGGAAGAGTGGAGGGAGGGAGGGAGGGGAGGGCAGAGATGTGGAGCTGTCACTGAGGGTGAAGGTTCACTCCTGTAGGCTGGATTTGGAAGGAAATAGGACGATGTCACTGGCTGTCAGGGTTCCCAAACCTCTAAATAGGAACTATCTGCTTGGTAACATGAAGATTTCTATGTTGTAACTATGCAGGATATGTGAGTAGTGATGATCTTTTTCTCTCTGTGTGTCATCAGGTAAGACCGAAGAGGACATGACGGCCTGACTGCTAGCAGATGATGCCCACCTTCTATTTCCGCTCGTTCTCATCTGTCATTTCCTTCTTTTTCTATGTCCTCTACCCCCTGTAACCTCCCCTCTGCATGCCCTCTCCTGCTTTCTCTCTCTTTCTTTCTTTCTCTCTCTCGATCTGCCTCTTGCAGCTGAAGCAACACACCTTGCTGTGGCTGGTCAAACGGAACCAAGTCAGGTGTTTCTGTGAGGTTTGGTCCCCTTCAACCAGCTACTGCGTCGTGAATTCAGTCAGCAGACACCGGCGTGGAATCAAAGACACAGTGGCGTTGCGGTGAATGCTGCATACTTTAGAGGTGGTCGTCTGTTGATAATGTTATTTCTTTTCTCTTTGGTGGTTTGATGTTTGTCTTTTCCTGTATGGCAATGAATGTTAATAAAAGATTACTGACAACATGCAGTGATGAATTAAAATTTCTTATCAATGTCTCAAATTAAAAAAGGACAAATTCATAGAGACATATTTCCAAATACAAAACTGGGTTTTTAATTTCTGATGAATCATAACATGTGGCCTAATTATATCTTGCATATAGTAGTAGTTATTGACATTTAAAGTATGATAAAAATTTTCATTGCACTGACAAAAGCTCAATTAAATAGGCTCAGCTAGAAACACTTCAACCAAGGAGTCTAACTTGACCTTTTTAAAGAGAGATGAGAGTCCATGAGACTCAGTAATTGTAATAATAATTATGTTATGATTACTTTTGTCAACCTGTAAGTGGTGTAGACTGAAGTCTTTGTCCTTTCTCTCAGTAAAGGCAGTATGAGCGTGCTGAAAGTGGAATTTCTCAGTGCAGAACTGAACATGAAGCGCTGAAAGTGGAATTTCTCAGTGCAGAACTGAACATGAAGCTAAATTTGAGAAAAGAAAAGTCTAATAAGAGCAAACTACTTTGTTATAAATGTTTAGTCTGATAAATACATCATGGGTAGCCATCTACAGGTTATGAAGACTGCAGAACAGCACACACGTAGTACAAAATACAAAAATGTAAATTACTTTGGCTATCGTTATTTCTATGCATGTATAGATGACACGCAAAATCTTGAATCTCCTAGAACAAATGTTTTGTCTGCTTTCATTCATTTGCTTGATTGTTGATTGCATATTATTTACATCAGTGTCCATTTCCATCTCATCATCTGACAGCACTGAGGATTTAAACCAGTGGATATAGTACAGTAATAACAATTGTGTTCATTTGTGATTTTGGTGATAATGTACCACTAACTTTTAACTGTTCCGTTAAAATAGAGAAGAAAGGGAGTCTTTGAAATCAGTTCAGCTTCTATATGTATAATAAAATACATGCTGTGTAATTTGTACTATGTGGTAATCATAACAGAGAATTAATGCCCTCTGACATCACAAAAAATGAAATTGAAATGTATAGCTTAGGTGGTGTTTGTAGTTCATAAAGACTGGGTCAGCGATCAGGGTTGAAGGCATTCAGCAGAAATCTGTTCAAAAATGATGATGGTACTGTGGATGATTTTTAAAAGTAACTTCTACACAAAAAGTCATTTTCTGATAGATGAATGTAAGTTGTGTGGAAAACTGAATCCTTATACCAAAAAACAGAAGTAAATACCGACCTGGCCTTGGTGAGATTGTGTATAATGCACAATAAAAGCTTTATAAACATCAGTTTATAAAAAAACATTTTGACATGAAAAAGTATGGTCAATGCAGGTGTTTCCAATGATAACTAACTATGGTTCAGCTCCATTTACTGCAGCCAAGGCTTTCTAGTGAGCCAGCATGCACCACAGCAGCACCCTGACTCTGTTTGACCTGAATGGAACGAGACCTTAACTAGTATCTTTGGTAACACCTGCGTTTATCTACTATTTCATGTCAAAATGGCTGCTGGGAAAAAGGTCTATTGTAAGTTAATTAAATCATATCATGTGGCAGTGGCTCAGTCTATAGAGACTTGGCTTGGAAACCGGAGGGTGGCCGGTTCAAATCCAGTATGGAAGGTGGACTGGAAGCTGGAGGGGTGCCAGCTCATCTTCTGGGCACTGCTGGGGTGCCCTTGAGCAAGGCACTAACTGCTCGCAGGGTGCTGCTTTGGGTGGCTGGCCATTACTTCCACCCTTTGTGGTTGTGTTCAAATGCATGTGGATAACGTTAAAATTAGTAACACCATCACTAACGTCAAGTATATTTTACCCGATATAATATCCCGGATAAAATACAAATATTTTCATCAATTTATGTAAAAGTACAACACTGTATGCCAAATTGTAGTACTCTTCTTTAAATTCCCAATATACAATATCATATAAAATAAATTTAAAAAGGTACCATGGGGGACCCTTTAAAAAGGCAGCAAAATTATTGAAAAATCAGGTAATCCTTAAAGAGAAATTTCCTAATAAAAAAAATAATGGAGCTGGGAACTTGTTCTTTGGTCCACCCATTTCTGGGACATGTGAGCCTTGTCTGGTGAAGGCACAGACTTTCTGCATCAGATTGTAGATCAGTGGTTCTTAACCTGGGTTCGATTGAACCCTAGGGGTTCGGTGAGTCGGTCTCAGGGGAAGTCACACTGAGGTAAGTTGTTGTGAGTTCATGCACTGTGTTGGTTTTGTTATTTGAACAAGGTGATGTTAATGCACGGTTCATTTTGTGCACCAGTAAAAAAAATCATATTTTATTTTTTACTAAAGAAGGGTTCGGTGAATGAGCATATGAAACTGGTGGGGTTCGGTACCTCCAACAAGGTTAAGAACCACTGTTGTAGATAGACAAAAAATGGTACTCCCTATCACTAACGTGGGGTGAAAATCACCCAAACACATGCCTCTTGAAAAAAAAACATAGATGGGAGGAGGGAAACAAACATACCATTTATAAAGCTACCCAAGGACCCATGCAACTCAGACAGCAGCAACACAATGAAAATCACACGACAAGAATCGTGTTAGTGTACCTTCTCCTTCCAGCAGGGGGCGGTGCACATTTCCAGCGGCGGTAGTTTGTGGCCGCAGCAGCAGAGGAAGTGAAGCGGCGGCGTAAACATGGCTGACAGTGGAGAGACAGGTGAGTTGGGGGAGTGTAGTAACAGCTGGACTTTATCACCGATCACAGGGATTTTCATTCATTCGCTGCGGCCGTAGCGCCAAAAAAATCTCCCGCGCTTATAAACTGGTGTTTGGCGCTCTTTGTGTGTTTTTTTGAGCTCGTGGTTAAAAAGTTTGTTTTCCTAAATTTTGCTCAGCGCCGCTAACGTTAGCGGTCCCATGGAGGAGTTGAGACCTCGCGATGTTATTGCATCATCTTTTCGGATAGTTTTTATTTATTTATTTATGTATTTATTTAAATGATCAGAACAAATAAAAAAAAATGTCCGCGTGAAGCTGTGACTGTGCTAATAATGCGAGCCAACCAGAAACTGAAATCATTAGCATGATGCAAGACAAGTGACATAACAGCATCGCCATAAACTGAGGCACTGATGGGTAACTAAAGCTGGATTTGATGCTGATTGCATGTTATGTTAAGTAAGAAGCAAGTGTGTGATATCTTGATTTAATCGTGTAAATATATGTTGCTTCTTTCACAGAAGGACCTGGCAACAAAGATGTCATTGAACGTGCAAAGGTTAGTGTTTGTCACAGTCTCATGTAAGGCTCCTAAGATAAGATAATACTTTATTTTAAAATAATAAATTCACTTGTTAACCGCAGCAAAAAAAAAGAATCAAGGAGGGAAACACAAGTGTACATATTTACAAAAAGTACTAAAGTAGAATGTGCAGATTTACAAAACAAGTACTAAGGTAGAACATAAACAGTGTTGTTATGTTTCTCCATCCTCCTCCTGACACACATTCGTATTGAACAGAATGATGGCAGAGAGCTGACCAAAGAGGAGAAGCAGCGGCTGAGGAAAGAGAAGAAGCAGCAGAAGAAGGGCAAAGAGAAAAAAGATGACAAGGCTTCACAGGACGGCGAGAAACGAGAAAAGAAGCCCGTCAGTTCAGCTTCTCCGGCTCCCCAGCCCGCAACACAACCCCCAACACAGAAAGGTGCATATTATATGGACAGCATGTGACGGTGTATTTACATACTGTCATTTTCCACCTGTGATCCATGACTGTAATCAGTCATGTTGTGTCTCCCTCAGCTCCTCCAGCAGTGCCTGCTCTGGTTCCCGTGCCTGCCTCAGAAACGCCTCCGCCGGGAGACAAGCCGGCGAAGAGTAAAGCGGAGCTGAAAGCCGAGAGGAGAGCTCGACAAGAGGCCGAGAGGGCCTCCAAACAGGGCAAGAAGGGAGATGTGGGGGGGCAGCAGGTCGCCGCGGGAAAACCTAAAGCGCCGCCTAGCGAGCTGCAGCCAGGTACTGTGATAACCCGGAGGTCAGCAAGTCTTGAAAATCTGAAATTATAAATAATGCACTATAGTGAAAGTCATGCTTTTTAAAAAAATGTGTTTTCAGTGGTGAAGAGGCTCCCGGAATATATGCAGGCGGACAATCCAGAGGTTTTAAAGAAACTGGCAAAGAAATTGGAAAGACAACAGGTTAGCGACTTTAATTCAATCCTAAAGCTTTGTCTTGCATTTTTGTAATAATAACTATAAATTCATATAAGGAAGCAACAGATCAAATGAATGGAGGCATGTTGACTCACTCTTATCATTTTGAAATGAATAAAACTCGATTGTTTTAATCAGATATCTGTTGGAAATAACAAATAACATAAATAACTTTGTCATTGCTCATCGTCTAATGTTCAGGTATCTACATTTATTTCGTCATTAACTGCATCCACACATAACTGAGTCATAACCGCACGTGATTGTACCTAACATTTTTTTTTTTCAGACACCAGAATACAATGCTGCCACAAAGGTCAAGGTCCGACTTCTTTAAACGTGTGCCCTTGACGTTTGCCTAATTTTGTTTTGTCCGCTAACCTGCAGCTGCTCATGAAATTAAAAGTTAGGGATGTAAACTTGTTTGGTTTCATTGAAAGAGCATCAGTGGGGTGTGCTTGTTTGAGAAGTTGGTAACCTATTTAGCGTTTCTTTGTGTTGTCTACCATGCTGAGCTGTTTGCCGTGCAGATGTCTGACTGTAGCCTTTCCTTACTAATATAGACATTTTTGCTTTGTAGTGTTCTTCTCTGCCGTATATTGATTTTTACCTACCGATGAGTTTTGTCTAGGTTGTGCCGTGGCTGTGTGTTAACCTCGTGATGTCAATGTGCATATGATCTCTGAATCACTGGGGATTGACGGCAGTGGACAATAATCTGCTCCATTTCAGATCCCACTCCGGTCAGACTACGGCTACAAAGTCAGCCTGTTTTCTCACCTCCACCAGTACAGTCGCAAAGCCCCTCTAACACAGCAACTCAGGTAAACTGACAACATGGCATATAGTACAGTAGGTGGTTTAATTTGTCTTAATGTCTTAAGATCATCTCAGATCTCACTGATGTGTTATTCACTGTTTTTATCTGTCGCAGCATTCCCTCCACGGTGATTCATCCCGCTATTGTTCGACTGGGTCTCCAGTATTCACAGGGCATTGTGGCAGGATCCAACGCTCGCTCTGTCGCCCTGCTGCATGCCTTTAAACAGGTACACAGCACAGGCTTTGTAATCAAGTACAATGGAAGTGCAAGATGTCAATAGATATTGGCACAGTCTTGCATCATGTTACTGTTTTGAAAAAAAGAAAAAAAGAAACCCTGTTGTCTCACTGTTACCTCATTCTGACCAATCAGAAGTTGTTTTCTCCAGCGTGATGTCGACAGTATTTTTGTATTGTGGACAGATTTAAAGTAAACAATGTTGTTTTTTCCCCCCCTCAGGTAATAAGAGACTATACTACACCTCCAAATGAGGAGCTATCTAGAGACTTGGTCAACAAGCTGAAACCTTATATCAGGTAATAAATTGTCACCGGTATCAGTTTAAGTTTTAATACCAACTGTTCTCCTAATTTGTCACTTTTCATGTTTAATAATTAACTGCTCTTCTTCTTTTTTTCTTGCAGTTTTTTGAATCAATGTCGCCCTCTGTCAGCCAGCATGGGTAATGCAATCAAATACATCAAGAAGGAGATCTCCAATATTCCTAGTCAATGCAAAGAAGAAGAGGTTAATGTCACGTCATAAACTTATCATGTTGATGCTAACATGTTGGTGCAATAGACCCTAACCCCCATTCCCCGTGCAATCTCTCTTTCTCTGTTTAGGCAAAGAGCAAACTGCTGACCTGTATCGAATGCTACATTAATGAGAAGATCATCCTTGCTGCTAAAGCTATCGCTAAGTCCTCCATAGAAAAGATCAGTGACGGAGACGTCATCCTAGTTTATGGATGGTAAGCCACCTCAAGCTGACACGCAAGGAAAGAAAGAAAGATTCAGCTGTGTATTCTGCAGTTTCTTGTCGCCAAACATTGCGTAATATCAAACAAAAATAAATGCAACATTTCTATGTCTCAACACTTTCACTTCTCGTCTTGCCCTAAAATTTCCACCGTCCTTCCACATTCTCTTCTAACGTCACCGCCCCCCCTGCGTTTTCAGCTCATCACTGGTCAACCACATTCTGTGTGAGGCGTTCGAGAAGAACAGGAAGTTCCGTGTGATCGTGGTGGACAGCAGGCCTCGGCTGGAGGGCCGGGAGGCCCTGAGGCGCCTGGTCCAGAGAGGCATCAGCTGCACTTATGTCCTTATCTCAGCTGTCTCCTACATCCTTCCAGAAGTAATTGCAAAACATTCCCAAATAAGAGCCTTAATAGCATGTTTAATGCCTTTACTCAAGTTTTTGTGTGTGTGGATATGTCATAATAATGCCTCGAACTTGGACCTCACAGGTATCGAAGGTGTTTCTTGGTGCTCATGCTCTGCTGGCCAACGGTTACGTCATGTCTCGTGTGGGGACATCGCAGATAGCTCTGGTGGCCAAAGCCTTCAACGTGCCCGTGCTGGTGTGTTGTGAGACCTACAAGTTTTGCGAGAGGGTGCAGACGGATTCCTTTGTGTCCAATGAACTAGGTATGAGGAAAAATATGGCTGGTGGCAGCTTGTTGGATTTGTGGCATTTTGTTTTGAATTTGAACCCTCAAACGTCAGGTAAAGATAGGAGAATTTATCTTCATGTGTCCTTCCCAGATGACCCCGATGACCTCATCGTGACCCGCAAAGGGAAGACCCAGCTAGAGCACTGGCAGGATGTGCGCTTACTTGGCCTGCTTAACCTGGTGTATGACGTGACGCCGCCTGATTTCGTGGACCTAGTCATCACAGATCTGGGAATGATCCCGTGCACTTCGGTCCCTGTGGTGCTGCGAGTCAAAAACGTGGACCAGTGAAGAAAAAACCCCCCATCTGAGCCCAGAGGCTGTTTCTCTGTGTCTTGATGGGGGAGTTTGTGTGCTTAAGTGCTTGCACACAGTACAAAATATCGTGCTTTTAGCATGCAATAAATATATATCTGAAATGGCATACGCTTTTTTAAAAAGAGTCCATGTGTGTTTTTTATGGTAGGATTGGATCATTACAAAGATTTGAGTGTAGTTCTGTTCATATTCAGTATAGACTAGATGTTTTAATAGATCCATGTTATGAAGTGTTTCTTAACAACAGAACATTTAATTGCCAGTATTCAGAGCAGAACAATTCCACTGTGGTTCACAACACACTCCCATAGTCAACCACAGCATGCAATTTTAAACTAGCCAGAAATGGTTCCCTAATTACAGTTGGAGCTGCAGTATCTCAAGGAATTTAATGGCTCGCATAAATTCTTAAGACTATTATTTTTTTAATGGCCTAATCAATTCAGCAGGAATCTGAAGATTTAGACACAAACTAAGTAGTAAAAGAATCTTTTTGGCAAAGGAACACCGACTCTGTGTCCAAAGTCAACATGATCCTCATGCGTTTGAATTTCATACTGGCTGAACTTTTAGTCTTTAACACCCAGGGAAAAGAAAATGTGGAATAATTTTATGCAAAGCTGCCCTCTTTCCCTCTATTCATTTGAGTTAATGCTTTACTTTTAATGTGTAACGTATTAGGACTTTCACAGTTTCATGGCAACTCAAACAAAGCAATGTAAATATTGTTTTTAATATTTTATTGGAGCCCTAAATCTTGTTGAGAAAAAAAGCATCAAAAATCACTTGTCCGTCAACACTGAGACAAGGACTCATTTGAGAAGATGCTGAAGTGTAACTACACAAGACACACAACATGCAAGATGTGTTCACAGCAGGTGACGTACCGTGGTAGTTAATAAGAAAGAAAAACGTAATGAAAGCACGAAGCTCAGTGAAATTTTAATGATTCATATCATGATTCGTAAAGTGAACTTGGTTTTTGCTCTGAGTAAAGTACATGTTCAACATGCAGTAAACAGTTTACCAAATGTTACAAATCTCCTCATATGTGCTTCAGGACATGTAGCTACACATTCAGTGCATGTATGTTTGGCACACACAAAGTCCACATACACAAACCACTTCATCGATATCCTGTGTCAGTTGAGTACATTTTAAAAGTGTTAACAGTGGTATTGTTAAAAATTTTAAACTTGGAGCAACAAGTGTTCAAATTAACTTTCTCTGAAATTGCACCAATGATGCAGTAAAAAAAAGTAATTGCTATTTAAAATGTAGCTGCCCCAAGAAGTAAAATTAAATAAAACAATGTTTAAAAGAAGTCCGAGTTCGCCTCAGACTTAGTCAGCATTTTCCTTTCAGAAGTCAGTTTCCTCCTAAGTCATTGCAGATACAGAAGTCAGCTGCGGTTCAGCCTTTAGAGTGACTTGGCCTTACGTCTCTGAGTGACCCACAGCAGAAGAGTGATCACAAACGTACATCCTCCAAGAGGCCCAAACACCTGAAGAGTTGGGAACTCCCCCTATTGACAATTGAAATAAATGCATAACTTTAAAAAATAAATAAAAAAGAATAAGTGTACCAAACTTAGCACAGAAATAAATAATGATTCAGATTATGCTGCCTGCACAACTAACCTCCCGAAGACACTTGTATCCATGATAATTGTCAGCACAGCTGCACTCAAAGAAGCCGGGGCCATAGGGGGCGCAGAGGGAGTTCTCCGGGCAGTTAATGGCTGAGGATTGTCAATAATTATGAGATGAACAGATGTCATGTATTAACAGAAGGCTGCTCCAGTTTTAGATTTTATGCGTCACTGTGGACGACAACAAACTTACACAGCTGTCCAGTCTGGTTGCACATATCTTTCTGGCCCTCACATATACGATTTGTCCCGTTGACCTCCACCTTTTCCCAAGAAGAGTTTCCTCCTGGGCAAACTATGTCTTGAGGCAAAATCCTATAAACACATAAATATAGAGTTATAAAGAAATAAAACTTTTCAGAATTGTGAGCAGCTATGTTAGGTCGGTTTTTGAACAGAATACTTACATGTAATTTAACTCTACAAATCCTTGAAATGTTGAGTTACTAATGTTGACAATAGGATTGAGTGAGAGGTCTCTGCAAAGCAAAAGTTTATAAAGTAAAAAAACATTTAGAAGTGCAAAGACTAGTTGTTTCATATATAAAAAATGAATGAGACATGTTCAGACATTTCCTCATCAGCAGGTGCTCTAATTATATACTTATGTGGAGTTATTTTGAGTTGTTTACTTGGACTTTGCCAGTAAGACAGATAAAAAGCTTCCTGTTACCTAAGAATGATCTTATAATCGCCAGGATTATTCTGAGAAATCACGAACACACATTTCCCAGAGTGCAGCTCTTCTTTACTTCCTTAAAAATAACTAAATAAGCGTCACTAATGCATGGTCTGTTGTTATCTTGTTTACACTATGCTGTGTGCTTTGTAAAAAAGGTATGAAACTATTCACTGTACGTACATCATTAATGCCGTTGATGCTCCCTGAAGATCCTCTATGTGGGTTAGTGAACAGTTGGACAGATCCAACCTGACACAAACAAAGAAACCATGTTGAAATATTAACATAACAAACTTAACAAAGTGTTTAATTGGTATTAAACACTGACAATTAATACTTTATCAGCACTGGCTGCCTGGAATGCACATGAGGTCTGTTTATATATACTTTCAGGGCTGCTCCTAATATATTGATATTGATCTGATATTGATCTCCTATTTATCAAAACAAAGATAACATAAACAGGAAGTAAGTACAGGAAGGACAATAAAATTAAAGACTATAACAATAAAAAACAGAAAAAGTAAATACTGAAATAAATAATTACTGACAAATACATACAGAAATAAACTGTGTCTTTCTCTATATTTAGTTTTCTTCATTTTTTTACACAATTTGTTTATGTAATCTATTTATTTGTTCTGTCCAAAGTTACCTTTTACTTTACCCTCAAGCTATTAATAACTATACTTCCAATAGACCCTGAAGTAAACATGAAAGCCTTACCCGATGATGTGTTCACGGTCACTTGTGTTGTCATGTCTCCAGCAGCAGCGCCTTTCTATCCGACCAGCGGACGACGAGCAAAACTGGCCCACCGTGGAGACATTTAGGACGGTGCCGCTGCAGAGCTCACATAGCTGTGATTACAAACCATCCAGAAGAGAAAAATAAAAGGTTACAAACAACATTTCCCATCATCCTCGCTGGTCGTACATCTACCAAAAGAAGCTGTGTGACATGAAGACTACACGTGTTATATCGTCTTACCTGCAGCTCGGTCAGTTCATAACTCGCGTAAAAACACAAATTAAAGATGAAAATAAGCAGTACAGGTTTCAGCTGGCTGCACCCAGCTTTCATTTTCATCGACTGAAGTCATATGATCCTACTGTAGCTGTCATGTGACAGGAAGCTGCTCCAACATTTTTTTATTCAGAACTCTTAACTTAATTTTGCGCCGTAATTACGCATACACTCAATTTTTAAAGGGATTTTAATGTGATATTATCTGATTATGTAGTGAAGAGAATAAACAACAGCACCTAAATACATACAGTGAGCACCACACTTGTTTATTTGTACAGAAAAAAAAATCACAATATGTCCAAATATTGTTTTTTTTTAAGCTAATCAAAAGCATTTGGTTTTAATTTAATATGTTACTGCAAGGAATGAATTATTTATCAAAAACCTCCAACACATTCTATAATTATTTGCTAATTTAAAATATAGATTTTTTGCAACAAACGTGTAAAAAAATAAAGAGTATTATTTGATCACATTTCCAACATTGTTGACAAAAGCTAGGCGCATTTTTTTTTTACTGACTCTAATGAATTTTGACTGCGCTTTCACTGTCACTTTGGGTTGCGCCAAATGAAGAGGGGAGTTCAAATATGGCGATTTTTTTTACCACACATAAAATATATTAAATAACGCTTGTGATATATTTATTAAACTATATGTCATAGTTATGTCGTCAAAAATCGACATATTATGCTAATTATGCGGATGTTTGTTGTTTTTCTCTTCACCCGCGAAGAGTGTAGCACCCCCCTCGGTTGAAAAACGAGTTGGTTCAGCCCAGAAGGATTGTTGCAATGCCCCTTGATGGAGCAGCAGATACACTGAACACAGGATGGCTTGACGGCCCCGGCTACATCTGCCGCTTTCTCTGCCGCTTTCTAGCACATTTTTGTGTATGAGTTACCTCCGTACAGCTTTTTCATCAGCAAATGTAGGAGAGGGAGGCGGGAAAAAAACAAGCAAAACCACACAACAAGTGCAACTGTCTCCTCAAATATATCGAAAGGTTTTTTTTTTTTTTTTTTCTTCCTTACCAACGGCTCTGCGACGCTGTGTTTGTTTGCAGGAACCAACTGCACCTTTTATCCGGAAACTTCACCTTGGTTTAATGAACAGAGTTAACCTGTGTACGTTGAAACTCAGATATTCACAGTAAGTGGTTTTAAGTTCTCAGCCCCCCCAAAAAAGTGGCTTTTTTACAACAACAAAAAAGGGGTTGTTATTTTAACGCCAGTAGTGAAGGTGTAATTACTTAACACTTTCAACATGGCTGCTGCGGGAACGGCAGTGGGAAAAGTTTGACACTGACGTGGGAGAAGTTTTATGCGAAAGCTAGTTTGGCTACATGAGTTTGTTGGCCACATATTAAAGTCGTCGGGACTCTCCTCCAAAGCCTGGCACCGCTTTCCCCGGACTTACAAACCAGTGGATGAACCGTGAGAGAGCCCCCTCCTCCTCCTCTGTAGTCACCGCCGACAGTCACTGCAGTGGACTTTGTGGGCAAACTGTGTGTGTGTCTTCTTCTCCATCGTAAGCTCTCTGTGGTGGCGTCTGAGGACTTTGTCGTCGGGGGTTAGCAGGCTGTGTTTCGAGCTAAAATAAAAAAGAAGAAAATGCATTTTTCCATACCCGAAACGGAGGTTCGTTCGGGAGAAAATGGATCAACATATGTGGTGAGTATGATAAATGCATGTTTTTGTTTCTTTCAATAATGTCAGCACGAGTTTGTGTGTTTACTGTCGATCAGTAGTGATCAGTGACGACACAAAATGCTCATTTTTATATCATATATGCAAGCACTGGGTTTCATATGGATACAGCCAACAGAGGTTAGGTTAGAGAAAACATGAGGAAGTTGAGGCAAAAGTGTTTTTGACCTACACCAGCTGAATCAGTAGGGGTGTGACCTCCCCCCCTGGTCTTAATCATGATTCAACATTGGGCTTTATTTGGTAGGTGTTGTCATGTGGCTGCAAAATATTGCACACTGGTGGTGGTGGTGTTGCGTTTTTTGAAGTTGTCATTTACTGTCAAAGCCACCTGAGGAGACTTAAAGTGTGGCCCCGAGCTCTGATTCCTCACCTCAAGGCACAGCAGACTCCCTTTTTTGTTTTTTAAAAGGTTTGACTCAGCACTTAAAATGCTTTCATGATATCACAACACTCCTTGTTATTTAGAGAAAAACACAGCCCACGTTGCTTTAGGTTAATTATCAAGTCCCCTCAGCTGACAGTTATAGTTTTAAAAAATATAAAGCAGTTTTGACAGCACGTCGAGAGCAGCAGCAATAATTTGTGGCTCCACCATCCCTGCCTTTGGTTGTTGCACAGCAGGCTCCCATATCCATAACTGTGTGCTTATTTTTCTTTGCCTCACCTCTGTTTCTGGATTGCCATTGTGTTCGGGAAGGCGCTTCGTGTTGCCTTGACACACTAAGCAGACATGCTCTGCAAGTGCTCACAGAGGGTTATCCATAGAGGCTGGTTAAGGACAAACCATTTTATGATTTTGTGTATGTTTCATGCTGTTTTTTTTCCCCTCATCAACACCAGGACACGTCATGCTAATGTGTGACAGAGGTGGTATTGTCTAGAATTATTGACAACTCAATGTTTCCCACTGATTTTTAGACAAAGTCGTGTGAATGTGTCTGTTAACATGCATGCAAACCAGAACAATTCATGAAGTAATTACGTTGCTAGGGAACTGTTTATTTCCTGTCACTTATGGATATGATATGAACAAAAAAAAAAAGAAATATCTCCAATCCTACGGCAAAAAGATTTAGTATGAGACGATTCAGAGGAGAGCGCAGCTACTCTTTTATTCGCCAGATGTTTTTGAAACAACATCTGTGACATCTGATTGCCACGTGACATCGCGCTGGCTCTTCTCAGTGTCACACACCTGCGAATAACTATTCTCCATCTTGACTCCATGTGCTCCAGAAAGAGAGAGAGAGAGAGAGAGAGAGAGAGGGAGAGAGGGAGGGGAAAAAAACCTGGAATAAGCTCATTAATATTTGAACATGTCAGTGTGTTCAGTGTCCCCGCTCCCTCAAGAAGTACGCAGTGAGCTTTAGACACAGACAGGAATGCATCCGTATACTTGCTGTAGAAGCAGAGAACATGGTGTGCAGATATTCGATTTTTTTTAATCTAATGTAGTTTATTTGCCGCTCTTGCACTGTTCTGCAAACACCTCCTCTCTCGCTGTTTAAAGTCAATATGTATCTAAAATTGAGCATTTCAGGTGCCACCATCTCTGGCTCCGTTCCACCTGGCTGAGCACATTTTTTTTTTTCGCCCCGTACTGCAGTGAGAATTTTAAAGCGACTGGTTTTTCACCTCTTAGCTGGCAGTCCTGTGACTGTCATTGTGACCTTCCTGTTACCAGCCCGCAGGAAGGGACTTTGCTTGATTATAATGCCGAGAGATGGGCCGTGTACCTTGGAACCAGTAGGCCACAGAATCTGCAGAGTTTGCACAAGTCTTTTAGAATAACAAGAGCTGCAGTTTTTTTTTTTTTTTTTTTTTTTAAATGTGGCGCGATTCCTGTGCAAGCACAGACAAAGGTTTTATTTATTTTTTGAGTACTCACACTTCCTCTTGTCTAGTGGTCTTCTATCTTTCTCTCTGGTTCGTGTGTGGCTTTATAGTAAGGTTTTCAGGTGTGTGTGTGTGTGTGTGTGTGTGGATGTAAAAGAGAAGCGATGGTGACTCATTTACAGATGAGGACCCTCGGGGCTTAGATATGAGCAAGTTCACCTGTTTCTGTTTATAGTTTTGCAAACAGTGGAAATCATACTCAGCAGCATGCCTTTAATAGCCCGCATGTAACAGTGAGTATAAACAATATAATCTCAGATGACTCCTACACATACGTCACATGATGTGAATCACATGGAGGTGCAAAGGGTTTTGTAAATAGGCAATGATCAACAGTGACGGCTGTGCAAATGTGTTTTAAATAGACACTGTTTTGTTTCCAGTAGTATCTTAGTGAGGTCCTCATCGAGTCAAAATATTTACGATCTGCCGAAGATTAAAATTCGTACTGGTTGCGAGTAAGAATGCGTAAAAGAGCGATAGATCATAGCTGTTCTATTCATGGCAATCTGCCCTGTTGGACTGTCCCCGACTTGAACTGCTTACAATTCACACAAAAAAAAAAACTTGAGGGTCATTTTTGTGTGTTATCAAACAGAGCCAAGACATTCTGCATACTCATTCTTCCTTCCTGCCTGAATTCTGCCTACACACACACATCTCTCAGTTCATTCGATGGCCACTCTCCAAATTCTTTAGCCTTCCTCTTTCCCTCCAGAAGTTTTGGTTTGTACTTTGTTTTCTTATTGATAGTGTATTCTAGGTCAGCAATGGCACGTACTGCAAACAGTGTGGTGAGGAGTCTTCAAAACTCTTTTTGTGTGTGTGTGCGTGTGTTTTGACAGATGACCCACCACGATGACTATAAATAATCATTGAGACAGAAGAGGAAGGAGATTAAAGCATGGACAGTTTGTGCTTTGACACCCAAATGGGAAATCTCTTCGACGAGCATACAAAACGCACTTCCTCTCATCTGCAGCCAGAGCTGCATACGGCTTAGTGGAAGCTCATATTTCATAGCAAATGAAAGTTATACCGTGTAACGGAAATGCCATAATCATAATAAGTCAGTCAGATTGTTTTTCTTAAAAAGTAATTTAAAAAAATCTTAAATTTAGCTACACGTGACGAGCAAGAGTAAGGACAGTTGACCTGTCATGTAATGATTTTGATTTTTAGGACGTAGCAGCTGCAACTCACCCAATATTTGCCAAACCTTTACCAGTTCTTGACCACGTGTTGTTGTTGTCGATAGACTCGGTGGTGCTGCGGTGGTTTCATGTTTTTGAGGAATTTTCTCTAAAGAACGAGGTCAGTTTTTGGTATCTAGAGTGGCGGGGTTGATTGGTGGTTCAAGTAGTCCTTTAGTACCTTGGGAAAAACATATTTTTAGGAAAGTTCAAGGATGCCTTTCTGTAAGCAAGCCTGCATGAGAAAATTTTTTTCCCCCTTTCCCGAAGGCATTACTAAAGTATCATTTTGTTATTTTTATGGTTTAGTATCATTCCTGACACTTAATGAACCGTCTGACATGAAAAATGGATTTTTATTTCTGAGATTGGCTCCAAACTTAATGGCAAACAGATATTGGGTTTGCTGAATCCAAATATTGGTTTTTGCAGAGAAGTGTCCAGTGATATGTCTGTCAAAACAAGCATGGGGATGTCTCAGAGAAAGAATTAAAGATTCCCCCACGTGTGATCCGCATATCTCTGTATTTGGTGTCATCTGAGTATTACGAGCAGAATCTGTTTTGATCGGAAAATGTGCAGCAGGTTCTGTTTTCCAGCGGGGTTTGACTGCATCCTATTCACACTTCATTTGTTTGTTCGTCCCAATGAAAACAAAGAGCGAGGAAACACTCGGTGCTGAGATAAGATGAAATGGATGGAGATGTTGGTTGTTTTGAGGGAAATCAGTAGTGAAGGTGCAGGATGCGGTTATTGTCGCAACACCTTCCTCCAGCTGTGGTTTTATTTTTGCACTCATAAACTGACATCAAGAACAGTCAGCTTTGGACTAATGCATTAGTTTGAAGATAAATTTATCTATATGTCCACATTAACTCCTTTCTTTATTGAGACATTTTTAGCTTTTCAGACAGACCTTTATACAATCTTTCTCCTCACATTTAAATTTTTACTCACTCTCTCCCTCAGGCCTACAACATCCACGTCAATGGCGTGCTGCACTGTCGGGTACGCTACAGTCAACTTCTCGGCCTCCATGAACAGGTAAGTCTTCAAGCATCACGAGCTGCCCATTGCTGTCAGTGTACTTTGGACCAGAATCGACTGGCCTGCGTGCGCAGTGCACTGAAAGCTGTTCAAATGCCACCACATCCCGCCCGGTGTGACCTTTTCGCTCGTCTTTGTGTCATATGGTCGATAAGCCAAGCCTCGCATCACTTTCAATCACGGGCACGGTTTGGCTCGAAGCCTCGCGTTGTTATTCCTCTCGGAGTTCGATTTATTGCATGTAAATAGGCAGTATTGTTGGAGGAGGTTGGAGGGGGTGCGCGACATGGAAGGAATGTTCTTGGCCTTTCTTTCACTTCACCTGCTGGGAAAAGGAACTTAATCTGAAAAAGAAATGTTGTTGGAAAGTGTTGAGTTGCCTGGTCTTAAGCATTTTTTTGGGTCTCTGCCTCGGTGAAGCTTTACACAGTGCCACAGCTATTTGTTAGAGCTGTTATTAGGCAATTAGCGTGTTCAGCACCGACTTGTTTTTCTGTAAGTTCTGTGGTTCAAAATGAACTTACTTGTAAAAGTGCTTAACATACATTTTTGGAAACAAACGGTTGCAGAGGTAGCTGCATTGTCTGTAAGAGATGGATTTATTTGCTGAATATTTCTGCCTTTGTTCTATGGAAGAAAAAAAAAATACAGCACTGCATATAACACAGTCTTATAGAAGTGCCCAGTCTCCTGTTTTTCACACGTTAATAAATAAGCAAGAAAGGGCCAAACTTTGCTATCTCCATCCTCAAGTCTGTGTTATCCAGTCTGACAGTTTCCGTTGCCTGGCAACAGGGTGTGGGGTAGGCACACTCGAGTCTTTAAGAACCAACCCCACAGGGGACCTTCCTGTGGCGTACGCATGACCCCAAAAAGCAGTGATTGCGTCGGCGGGCGCACACTCCAGCCAGTTATCGCTGTGAAAATTTGATTGTTAATCGTCTCTCTTGTTTTTCGTCTTTTGCATAAAGACACGCAATAAGGTCACGTGTCTTCCAGATCCGGAGCACCATTAAAGCCAACAGTGAAAACAAGGGCGAGCTTTGCTAAAAAAGAAGCCCTACGAGCTCATACTGACTCTGCTGCATCACTAACCTGCGCATAGCTGATTTGTATGTGTAACCAGTGCTGCTTCTGACATAGTGAAAATACCAAAGGGCAGCGTGTTGAGGTGAAAATCACCTCTCTTCCTCTAGTGCCCACTGGGGCCAACCTTCATCATGCCATATGTGCAGGCCCTGAGTGTTTTCTAATGAGAAAAAAAAAGTGAATTTCTAATGATGAATATGACGTACAGCTTTCTTTTTGCCCTGCAGCAAACATACAGGTTAAAAATGAAAGCAAATTTGACGTGTGATTTTAAGGGCTTAGTTTTTAAGACTTCCACGGTTCAAAGCTCCCAGCTCTCAGATGATAGAAAATGGGAAGAAATGAGTCAAGAAGCTGGAAGACAAAGTAAACTTGGAATGACTAGACATTCAAGGTTCCAGATGTGTCTCTGTGTGTGTTATGCACGGAAACTCCACTAGCTAGTCGTTGAAACGGGGCTTAAAATAAACCTGTGATTCATCTCAGCTTCAGCAGCATGAATGTACCTCATAGAAAAATGAATCCACAACACTTCAATTTAAGATGCTGCTTCTCTGTGCTGAAAGTAATCGGTTTAGTTCTATGAACTTGTATATCTGGTTTCACAGATGTTCCAAATGTGACTTAAAAAAAATCAACTGGGCTATCTGTTTCTCTTTAATTGTCAAAAGAAAGAGAAATGCAGGCTGTTCTAGGCTGTTAGTCCGCAGCTTCACCTTCACATCTTGTGTTTTGTCCAAACAGATAAAGAAAGAATATGGCAGCAATGTGGTGCCTGCGTTTCCTCCAAAGAAGATCTTCACGCTGACTCCTGCTGAGGTCGAACAGAGACGAGAACAGCTGGAGAAATACATGCAGGCTGGTAAGTTATTCATGCTGGATGGACTTTATACAGATGGCTTGTGTTGCATTTCACCTCGTTTCTGTCTGAATTTAAATTCCAGCTCCGACGTGGTTGTTTTTGTCAGATTTTAAATTAGATACCATTCTTCTGTGAATTGCAGTACACGGATCCCTGACAATTTATTTTCCCCCGTTTGAGTACAGCGGGGGGAGATTTTGTGTTTTTTTATGTTGTGAAAGAGGAAAAAAAAAGAACCAGAACAAGAGCACAAATTTCCTTGAAATGTTTGCTTCCCCACAACAATCGCAAGAATGAGTTGGCTTCGTGTCTGTGGCAAGTCCAAGTCATCAGTTTTTTCTCCTTATGCCACATAAAAGTGTTTTCACTCAAAAGAATTGATGATCTGAGCACAGAGTGAAGCCACGACACAGAGCTAAAGCCTCCCGCAGAGTTGTGCTGACACACCTGATGAAAAAATAAAGCCTTTGTCAGGATTTCAGGGTTTTTAAAAAGTTTTATGGGTCTGGATCCTCTAGCGATGATGATGTGTCACCTCTCGGGACACATACTTGGCTTTTCTCTGAATAATTCATTTTTTCCGGTGTTTACACCAGGAGAGACACACTGGTTATTTTTTCAGTAAACATGCCTCATGGCAGTTTTGATAGCTTTCTTTTGCATGTCTTAAATCATGTTTAAGAAAAGTTTCATGTCCCAATACGGGAGGTTTCACAGCATATTGCCCAGATTTCGTAAACGGGTCGAAGGGTGAACTTTCTGCACACACACATGGATAAGTGGAACTGGCAGCGATGCAGAGGGTTTGTTTTAATCCTCTCAAGCACTGGCAGTTACAGCAGAACAAGGAAGCGTTGTTCGAGTGTGTATTTGCTCATAGTCTGGGAGCATACGCACACAGGGTGTTCTTGGCTACAAGTTCACTTGGTTACATCATGGCTTTTTACATAGTTATGGAAAATGAAGCCCCACAAACACAATCTGTTCTGACGCAGATGGATCAGAACTTTGACATTTTGTCAAATAGTTA
Organism: Larimichthys crocea; assembly: GCF_000972845.2. Lineage (NCBI taxonomy): Eukaryota > Metazoa > Chordata > Actinopteri > Sciaenidae > Larimichthys > Larimichthys crocea. The sequence continues at coordinate 11,639,328 of NC_040021.1, forward strand.
GACAAATTTTTTTTAAAAGAACAATAGCTTACAGGCTGATATACACATACACATACACACACACACACACACACACACACACACACACACACTCTCTCCTATTGTTCATACAGGGTTATCATGCAGATAATTAAATGCACTGCTCTGCAACTTTAAACTGCCTCAGTACAAACCAGATTTGCCAAACAATGTTGTTCATCTTGTCTTTTGTTTACCAAATCTTGGGCTGATCACGTGATGAAGCCGGTTTGTAATAATTGACAGTTGATTGAACCGATGCCAGAAAACAAGTTCATTCTTTTTTCTTTTTTTTTTTTACTGACCTTTCTACATAAAGTAATTTTTTTTTGCGTTTTAAGCTAAATTGCTGTGACAAATGTTTTAAAAAGGTCACACCCATTTCAAAAATAAACTGTGTGGAAAAATTAAGAACAATTGGGAAATGGCTGGGCCCCAGGACGTTTGTGTTAAGCTAAGATAAGAACCAAGACCAAACATGTTTGTTGTTGACTTGTTGTTTATCTTGTGAGTGATGACTAATTCTATACTCATGTTGCTATTTTCTCTTCTCTCATGTTTGTTTGTTTCTTTTCTTTACAGTGCGTCAGGATCCCTTGCTCGGAGCCAGTGAGATGTTCAACAGCTTCTTAAGAAAAGCACAGCAGGTTGGTGGTGTTTGTTTGTTTGAATCTACTGCAAACACTCTAATGCAGGTAGCATAAGGCTCCTTTATGGTCAGCAGGCCTGTGTGGAGGCAGGGCGTGCTCCTCCAACCAAAAGGCTGATGCAATAATTTCTCGGACAGTAATTACTTATGGCAGTGTGGCCGAGTGAGGTAGCTGTATTCTTAGCATTTGTGTCAGTTTGTGGCGACGTGCGCTCTCGTCAAGGCTTGTGTCATCTCTGCTCGTACAGTGGTTGATTCGATGTGTCAGATTGGGTTTGGCTCACATGCAGAAACATGTGAAATGACGACGTCAGGAATTACATGGCTGCATCGTGTGTGGGAGCTGGATCCTTCTGCTGAACGATTATATTATTAAAAACTACTGATTCATCCCACCAGATTTGCCGAAAAACTCTGTCTGCACTGCAGTACAAAAATGTAAACAAATATCGGCTGATGTGGACGATGCTGTTAGTAGGCGTGTCAGTCTTCTTCAGAGCAGGTAGCGAGGTTTGATTTGTCATCTTTCAAGCTGTGACCTGCGTTGCCAGGAGGTGCTGTAAATCCAATAACCTTCACGGACAGATTCATCTGTCTGCGGCCACGTCGCGCCCTCCTCTGTCTTTCTCTCTCATTTAGAGCAGGTCGCATCTTTAGTGGTAGAGATGTACTCGGTGGCCCCTTCCCCGCTGAGGGAACAGGGAAGATAAGATGATATAGCAGAACTTTGGCAGGACTTTGCCTGAGGACAGGAGAAGCTGGGGTTATCCACTTTAAGATTCCGCACTCCTTAATATCAGCTCAGCTATTATTTAGACTTTTGAAATATTTATAGGTTTTGGCAGTTTGGTTTATTTTACTTGCAATTCATTGATTTTCTTTTCTTTCTTTTTTTTGTGGTTTTTGTTCCATTGTCTGCCTTATTCAGTTAAGGAATGAACAGAAGCACAAACACAGTAGCACTAATGAATACAGTTTCCTTCCTGTCTGTCTGTGTGTGTGAGCTTAGAGCAGGGGAATGAATGGATGGAACTACTAGAGCTGCAACAATTAGTCAATTACTGAATTAGTTGAGTGACTAATTAATGTGCAATACTTTTTCTAGTAATCATTTTGTCTCCTTTTCCTAATGATTGTAAAGTGAATATCTTTGGGTTTTAGCTGTTAGTCGGAGAAAATGAGACATCGCTTTGGATTTTAGGAATCTGGGATAGACGATAAATTAATTAATTTGGAGAATAATTGCTAAATCGATTAATACATTACAAGTTAGTGAATATAAAAGTTGCACCTGCTGATGAATAAACATGAATCTGGCTGCTACTTTTGTTAACATACATTATGTTTTGACATGATTTAGTTCAGCCATAAATCTGTCTGCGCCAATAAACAGTCAGACTTTTTATTTGTGGCACAAAAATGATCCTCATCAAGGAGAAATTAGTTTTTGTGTCTCCTCCCTCCATCTGAAAATCTTGATAAGGATTCTATTTATTGTTTTCAATACTTCTTGTTTCTTGTCCCGCTGATTCCAATTATGCCCATGTTGTTGTATTTTTTCTACCCACATGCTTCGGTGAGATAATTTTGTTGTTGAACGTCAGGAATGAAAACACGGAGCTGATTGAAAGCCTGTTATGTCGTGTGTCTTTCCCACAGGAGACGCAGCAGATTCCCACAGAAGAAGTCGCTCTAGACATCTGCCTCTCCAACGGTCAGAAGGTTACAGTCAACATTCTGACCTCGGATCAGACGGAGGATGTCCTTGATGTAAGTGGCACACTGCATAAGTGCACAGTTTTTCATCCAGCACTTCACTTAGTATGTACCATGCAGAGATTTGTAATTTAATTTGGTAATAAAAAAAGTTTGCAAGGAAAGATCCACATGTCCAAAAGTGCAGCACAGCTGTAATAAAAAAATGTGTGTAGAGGTAATTATATGACTTAGAGCTGATTAACTCTGCAAGTAATCAGAAGTCTTGATATCACTTCCTGTTATGATTTATTTTTATGGTTCGTTATCAACCTCCGTTGCGTTTATGTATGTTTAAGTAGACTTTTTATCTCTACTTTTCATAACAGCTGACACACATCCTGTTTTTTCTCCTGTAAGCTCTGATGTTTTACAGACCCTGTCATAAATCAAATCAAGTTACATTCATTCATACAGACCTCCTTCGCCAAAGCAACGACCAAAAGACTTTATGAAGTGGCTCTAACTCACGAAAATCACAAAACAAAATCGGGTGACATGAAATAAAACTGAGCACAACACATTAAATAGTGCGACAAGTATCACCCAGAAGGAAACCACGAAATAACTCACTGAGATATCAAAGCAAACACACATTTACAGCGACCGAACCTCTTAGTGCAGCCACCACCTCTGCTCTCGATTGACCGTAACCACACACACTCTAAAATAACTCATCACAGTAAACATGCTGGCGTTTTATCATTATGTCCTGATGTTCCTTGTTGCTCCTGGTCAATAAGTCAGCCTTGTTAAAGCGCACTTATGAAAGTTAACCACAGTTAACCTCTTTTCGCGGCAGGTCTCGGAGCAGAGTATATCTCACTTTCACGCTGTGTGTGTGTGTGTGTGTGTGTGTGTGTGTGTGTGTGTGTGTGTGTCAACAGTTGCACACGAGAGAGGGAGTTGAATTAAAGGGAAGGAAAGTGCTGAACACATACGAGCACTCTATTTTTATCACGGAGAAATCCATTGTCCGGTGTGAGATTAACAATAAGCTTTGTACAGATCTTGAAAAAAGATTATTATTATTATTATTATTCTCCTGATGAAAAGTTTTCCTATCAGTAAGCAATCAGCAAAACGCTTTTATCTTGCATGAATTTCATTCATAATGAATAAAAATAGAAACTCAACTAAATCAACTAAAAAGCAGGCAGAGTCAGTTTTAGTTGGTTATATTTGGCAAACAAATACAATGATAAAAGGACTTTTAATGTAGCAAGTAAGCTTGAGAAAACAATATTTCTGAACTTAAAATTGATGCTCTTTACGACACATTATATCATTTTAGAGATGGTTGTATAATAGATGTTAAAGGATGGTTGTGGTTGTATCCTAGTTTTTGATCTACTGGAATGTTGCCACAATCTTTACACTTCATACCGAGCTGGGGTTTTTTATGTCTTCAAACATTTTTTATCTTTCCTCTTAACTTACTGAAAAAAAATCAGACAAAGGGATCAGTTAATTGAATTTGAGTGTAAAAAAAAAAATCTCTCTTTTTCTCGTCTCCGTGCAGGCTGTTGCAACAAAGCTCGACCTTCCAGATGACCTTGTTGGTTACTTCAGCCTCTTCCTCGTCCGTGAGGGTGTGGACGGAGGTTTAACATGTAAGTCCGAACACACGTTTCCTAAAGAATCAGAGAAACACGAGATGAAAACATCTTCGATCTCCCTGTCATTACAAATGGAGAGTATTCTGTATAATGTCCCATTCATATGATTAATTATTGGTTAATAAAATGGGAGAGAGAAGGAAATTCATGATTCATTCGTGCTGATTATTTTAGAGTCACCCTGGAATGTATTTTCTGAGGGGCTCCATCTGAATGGCTCCTGTTTGTCTTCGAAACACTGCAGTTGGAAACCATCAGATTAATCAGTATTGTTTATCGAGGGAAACCAAATGTTCAGCACACTTAGCACTTTGATAAAACAGTGTAAACTTACTTTATCAGGTCAGCCAAGGACAAAGATTCTTACAAACAGAGAAGCAAAATAATTAAAAGCTGAAATGTTTATGTTTCACTGATGAATAACTCTCTGGGTAACCAAAGAGAATTATGAACTGCAATGTCATGCTTCTGATTTTAGTTTTCTTTTTTTACTCTAAATTCCTGACAGTGAAGCGCACAGCGTCGGCTCTGGCACCAGTTCACCAGCCCGGTTAATCTGTCTCACTGTTCGGTACCACAGTTTAATTAAAAAGAATTGCATCGCCCCGGAGAGTTAGAACTTGTATCTGAATCTGTATTTCTGGCAAAAACACATAATTAATTTATTCGGTGCTCAGAAGCTCAGCGAGAGCCAGACTCCGTGTGTGTGCGTGTGTGTATTGGCTGGTTCATGCAGTGTTTAGAGTGGCGTGAGCTCACACTTTGGGCTGTGTGCAGTGTGTTGAGAATGCATTTGTTGTAGCTCTAAAATCTGACACCTGTGTCGGCTGCAAAATGGCATTCACAGGCCAACTTCTGATTAATGAAGTCATTCTTCCAGAAAGGCTGCAAGGAGACTCTGCCATTTCAGCAGACTATCCAGATTTCCACAATAACAAGCAGATGTATTTGTATGAGCTACACAAATACCTTTTTTATTTTAGTTTTTTCTCATCTTCTGTATGCATATTACACATTCTATATTCAATATAATGTATAGCAGGGGTGTCAAATTTCTTTCACTTCATGGGCCACATACAAACAAATTTGATCTCAAGTGGGCCGGACCAATGGAACCATGGCACAGTAACATATTGATAACATGTAGACAACAGCAGCCCATGTCGTTCCCTTTCTTTCTGAGAACATTCACAAGTAACGAAGCGTCCATTCTACAAAAAGGACGACAAACATCCTGAATCTGAACAAAATCAGTTTCAGTTTTTTACTTCTGTCTTTGTTTGGGGGACAAATCAGGAACAGCGATGCGAACAATAATTATAATGTATAGGTAATATAAAGGTCACCATACGGTCTCAAAAGAGAGTTTCAATTGTTTGCATGTCAGCTTGTTCAACTTTAAATGTACATAAATGTCTATATACCTCGTGCTGCTCACTATGTTAACATAATTCTGAGCTCGTTCCTCTCTTTCCTGACTTATGGAACAGCTTAAGCAGTTTAAGCACAGATTATTAGCAATCTTTAAGCTCTTTTAGTTGTTTCTTTGAGTTGTTTATTTAAGTGTAGCGGTGGTAACAGCTCAGAGAAAGCACTCAGAAGGTGCCGCCGTATTTTGTTTTTACTTACAAGTAACGACGTGAATGCAAATCACAGTTGAATATTTGCATTTGTTGTCACAAGGAATGCCACAGCGGCACAGGCGTAGATTTTTCCACATCAAGATGTTTCAGTTTTCCAATCCTTTTTTTTTTTTTTTTTCCACTTCATCACAGCCTTGTCAGGTCAAATCCCCCTCAATTCCAAAAGGTTCTCTTCTCCGGTCTCTCGTCTTCCACCTGCCAAACGCTCCCCCACTCCTCACGCCAAATCCATTCCAGGCTGAAAACTGTGCCAGGTGAACTAGGAGGAATCTTTAAATATTGCAGGCATGTTATATATTCTTGGCACAGTTCGAATCTGAAATTCTGAGCGGTATGAAAAAGAGGCCACGTGTTCAAATATGACTCCACTACTAGTATAAATCCGGCGCAGCAGGCCTCGGATCAAACAAAACTGGTGGGAGTGAGTATTGATATAACAGGATGGCTAGAAGAAGTCAATTCCACTCGGACAGGCATCAAGTTTCCCAGAAGTCTGTGTGTAAATCAATATATGCTGCAAAATATTCAAAGATGCGTCAAGAAGAACAAGTATGCAGTTTGAAGTAGCAGTCGCTGTCTTCTCGTTCTCATTTTATGTTTATTTATTTCATCCCCCCCGACGATGTTCCAAAACAATTTATGCATTCAGTTTGTATTTGTTCTTTTTATTTATTTATTTTATTCCTGCAGAGATTTCCAACATCAATGTGTTGCTTGTTGCCAACAAGCATGTGTTTCTGCGCTCAGCATCTCTGCCCATAAAGGAGTAAACACACTTTTAACAAACCTAATGGCGAACGAAAGCTCTGTACAGTCATCAAATCTGTACTGTTGTGCATGTTTATTAGCGCCTAGAAACCCAGCAGCAACATCATCAGCAAGCACCTGAGATCTCCTTCACTCTCCTTAGGGAACGGGCCATAGTGAAACAGCTGCAGATTAGGGACAACACACACACACACACACACACACACACACACACACACACACACACACACACACGTACGTGTGAGATCAAACTCTCCCATCCCTTGTTGTTTGTTGTCACCATCATTATCCAAATGTCCTTGGGACTTAACTGGAGCTGTGTTTGTTCCTTACTCTCTCTCTCTTTGCATTGTGTCTCTCTCTCAGTTGTGCGGAAGCTGCAGGAGTTTGAGCTGCCTTATGTATCCATTACCAGCTTGCGGAGCTCTGAATTTCACATACTCCTACGGAAAAGGTACCCACCACCTGCTCATACCATGACTTTGAGTTTCCTCACGTCCCTCCCAAAGTGCTCTCCCCCACATGTAATTATAGCTATGATTCATTGGCCAGAGTATTCATGTGTTATTTATCTAATCCTGTAAAGAAGCAGGTCAGATATTTGTGTTTTGGTAAGCAGTACATAAACTCCATCTGCTCTTATGTTTTTTGTAATCTGGGTGTTGCTCCTTTCATTCCTTATCTGCAGTGATGCACTTGTTGTTATTGCATCGGAGCAGCAGTTAGCCTAACCACAGGCTACCTATCAGACTTTGCCACTTTCTGCAAAGTGGTAGTTAATTTGAAAAGGGGACCTGAGTCATTTGTTTTACAATTTACTTTGCGACACGACGAGACAAGTGGTGTCAGTCAGAGATCAGACGGGGACAAGAATGTGATGTCGGAGCAGCAAAGCAACATATTTGAGAATTGATCAAATTATATAATATTAATCTCCTCACAACCTCCCTTGTTTTAACACCCCAGCTACATGAAACAAAACTCTGTTGACTAGTTAATCTGATCTCTAAAGGCAATTCTGAGATTTCTTTCAAAATACATAAGTATGTTGGAAAATAGTTGCCTTAGACTTAGAACAATATATTACTGAAATGTGGAGTCAGAGGTTAAAACAGTTTTTCACCAGTTTTCAGTCCAGGATTTTGTGGGCGGTCCTAAAGGGTGGCTTGATGACACACTGAGGCCACCCTGAGCATGCCCCTGCACCCCTAGCAGAGAGAGATTAATTCATCTCACTCAGAATGTTTCAAAGTTAGTTATGTCATTTTCCAAAGTCATCTGACAAGTTTCAGTCGCTTCAAAATGGCTGCCTGACTGCTCCCATGACTGGGCGTGACTTCAGAGCATTCAGCGGACACGCCCCCACAGTCCTGGAGCTGAGAATACTGCTCATTTTTACAGATTTTGACACCTAATTTCATAAAGTTGTCAAATATTTTTAATCATTCAAATTTGGCTGGGTGGTTAATAACACTTTCTTCTTTGGTCTGACAAACTCAGAACACATTTTTATTCTTACATCACATAGACTTTAAGTACAAACTAACCAATGTCCAACAATCAACAATCTTCCATGATGCATTTGAACAATATTTCCTTTGTGGTTCATTTATCTCTTCGGTTGCGGTTTAAAGTTACTGTTCCATTGCTGAACTGTAGCTTCGGTTGTTATAAAAGGGTTCAGGGTCTGTGCAGGGAAATAAGCATCTGTCATCAAGGGCTGCATGTCACAAGAAGTATGAAAAACAAATCCTTGTGTGGACCACCCAAACAAATGCTTTGCATGAAAAATATCCCCCATCCATCCTCAAGTTCGTGACTGCTGCCTTCTCCAACATAACATTTTTTGTACTTCCTCTTGTGCCCTGTTCTTTCGTCACCCTGCCTCCTGCTGACGGAGGTACACAGGATGTTTACTTTCTTTCCGCCTCAAGGAAAGTCTTAGTCCTCCTGACCTAGTTTCTCTGTGCAGTGTAGAGCAGTGAGGGAAGAATGAATGTAGAACTAACAAGTGGAGGTGGAGGAAAAACAGACCCCCAGTGTGTGAGATCCAGGAGAAGGATCGGGTCAAAAAAAATGAAAAAGTTCACAGAGGATATTTTTCGTCTGTCCAGATGAAGATATAGAGTCTGCATTATGTTTTCTTCATCGGTATGAGTTCTTCAAAGCATTCATGAAATTCAGTGCACCTTTAATTGAAACTAAAGCACGCATCTCACACACACACACACACACACACCCTTCTCCTTTCCTTCATTTCTCCTTTCACCGTCTCTTAATCTTCTTCTCTCTTCTTACCAGCTTTGAATTGCTGATGTGGGCAGGCAGCAGGCTTCACATCTGCCTGAACAACTTTCTCCATCCACTCACACTCCACGTGTCATGCAATTACGATATGTTCAATTTCACGCCTGTAGTGCGAAGTGAGATGAGAGGAAAAAGGCCGATAATAATCCTAAACTGAGGTATGAAAGAAGCGTTGGTTAAATAAAGACATTTCACTTCCAGGGGCTTGAAAACACCGTTCTCAAAGATCTTTTGTAATCATGTTTCAATATGTGATCCCAGATCTGAGCCCTCTCTGTAAACTGAATTCATTAATTTTAACGTCACGCTCCGCTCCTCAGGCTGCCCTGAGGCACCCACACATCTCTGTACGCTTGCAAGTGCCAACAACAGCCTCTAATACAACCACAGAGCTGCCTCAGAAACTTTGTACCACCTAACACACACACACACACAAACACAGGACTGTCTTTCAACCTGCAAATAATCCATGAGACGAATGCTTACACCTGCTAACTTATCGACACTGAGTTGAGGAATTCAGTCTGTAACTCCCTCTCAGTGCCAAGTCATTAACATGATTGGGGCCCGATTATCACCGTGAAACTGTGACTGATTTTGGCTTTTTCAAAGCGTTCATTTATGAGCTGAGACCATTTTAATAGTTATTAGACAAACCGTTAAAAACCTCTGTGAAACATGCATCGTCATAGTTAAACCATCATTTTCACAGAGTCATAGGAGATTATATACTTGGTGGCAGATAGCCAAATATGATGATGAAAGACAGGCTGTGTCTTTTTCTCTCTGCAGTTACTGGGACATGGCGTACGATGCCGATGTCATGGACAACAGAGTCGGCCTGAATTTGCTATACGCCCAGGTAAGAGGTTTCATTACTTTAGTTAAACCAGACGCTGTTGTTTTATTTTCAGCTGCAACAGTGGTGTTAAAAAAAAACCCAAAAACCCCTTCAAAGTTAAATTAGCTGCGAGCTGTGAAACCAGGCAGAAAATCCAAATTAAACGAGATTGTTTGTTTGTTTTGCATCTGTCGTGTTTTATTGAGCTCAGCCGGTGCAAGCATCGCATCAAGAAAACTAAATCAAGCCGCTTGTCTTCCCGTGGCTTCCAACTGCTTTTGTCCATTCACCCCCCCTGAGGCCCCTCCATTAACTGATAGCAGTGTCAGCGTGTTTTGGCTTTGAAACACCTTGAACTCCTGTTACCTCCTTTGTGTTTTGTGTGAGCCTATTAGTAGCGGATTCTCTTTGTCCACTGTGATCTGTTGTGTTAAGCATTTCTGAGGCTGCAAGTTTGATTCAGATCTGGAACTGCTGAGCGTTACCTCTGTGCAGCACACAGGGAGTTTTTAAAAAAGGGAATCAAAGAAAAATAAACAGTGTTTGCAAGCATGTGTACTTGTTTCTGTGTAATTATGTGCTGACCTGCACTGTTTATAAAAAAAGGCGCAGGGTGTGATTTCTCCCACATGTACCGAGGGGAAACACAACCATGTGTTTGATTTGTGCAGAGATATGAACATGTATTCTTGTTTTTTGCTTCACCAGACAGTGTCTGACATTGAGCGAGGCTGGATACTCGTCAACAAAGACCAGCACAGGCAGCTCAAATCACTGCAGGAGAAAGGCTCCAAGAAAGAAGTAAGCAAGGACATCTTTTCAGTGATTCCGCTTCTACAGTGTTGCACACGAATCCAGCTGATACTCTGAGGTGTCCAAGCATAAATCTGTAGACCTTAGAGAATAGTGCCTCGAGTGCATTCTGTGATGCAATTAGCCTCGTTTTTCCCATGATATGAATTTTGAATCACACCAATCCAGTGGAGAATTCAACATATTTTCTCCAGGGAGTGGACACAACCTTTTTGGAAAGGTTAGTCATCTAAAAAAAATGTTTAATTCTCCTTTTTTTACCCCCAGTTCATCCATTTAGGTCAGACTCTAAAATATTACGGCTATATCAAGTTTGACCCTTGTATCACCGACTTCCCCGAGAAGGGCTGCCAAGTCATCGTCAGCGCCGGCAACAACGAGCTCAACTTCCACGTCAAGCTTCCCAACGAACAGATGAAGGAAGGGAGCTTCAAGGTCACACGCATGAGGTGTTGGCGAGTCACGTCTTCTGTAAGTGGAATTATGTGAGAGACTTGGAGAGCGAGGATGAGTAAATTCACCTTCAAGCACGCCTGTATCTCTAAAGCTCTGAAATAATTAAATTGGAATCCCTCCATATTATTAGGAGGCAGAGAGCTGGCAGAGTTAGAGGCGCAGCAGCTTTGGCTTGAATCCGTCTCAAAGCAACAAGGGGTTCCCGTGCTTCCGAAGTCGCCTGTTTACAAACCTCCTTTCACCACTGCACCAGAAACAAACGTCTTTAGTCTTGCCAAGCATTAGTTTTTACTCCTACTGCTTGCTAAAAGTGCTGACCTCCACACCATCCGTCTTCATCAGTCCAATTACACAAACACGCAGCCCACACAAGAGTAGTGCTGTATTGATCCAGCAGCTTCACACATAGAGCAGCATCCTTTTCTCTGGACTGATAATTGCCTGTTGGACAGAAGTGAATCTGATGCCACACAGCGTGAGGAAGCATCTAACAGCCCCAGTAATATAAGAAATGAATAGACTTTTAAAAAATAGAACCTCAGAGACTTCAAAGGAAAGCAAAGGAAGGTATATGTTTGGACCGTCACCTAGTAGCTGAATCGATCAGTTAAACATGGGATGCTGTCAGGATTCGTCAGACTCCGCTCAGCAGATGGCAATGGTTGATTGATCGGGCCTAGGTACAATTTACAGTGATTAATCAGTGCAGCGTGTTGCTGTGTCACTTGAAAACTGTTATTTGCCAGGAAACGTTGGAGGCAGAAGACTCAATCTGTCACAGTCAGCAAAACAAAAAAGAGAAAAAACTAATTACGACACGAGAGGGGAAAAAAACGGTGCAACTGCCAAATCGATGAGGAATAACAAAAAACGTGAAATAAAACTCACCTAACACTGACATGAAGACCAGTTTACTCATCATGGGGAGTACTATCCACTCTGTGAAAATGGCTTCATAATGTTCTGTGGATCTGGAGGAGTTCACTTGTGCACTGCATTAGTGTTGGAGCAGCGCGGCCATTACGTGTATCACAGAAGCTTTTATGATTCCTCCTGAAGTTAATTTTGCACAGAGCTCCGGACACATGGCAACACATCTAAAATTAAAATGCATCTTGGCTCCGTCTGATTACAGGCTGAACCCCCCGCGCTGTCCAGCACGGTGGTTAATTCCTGAGCTCATTCTCAGAGGTCAAAGTCATTTTAATGAGCCCTTTCCTTTCCAGCAAACTATTCAAACATCTCATTTGGTGCAGCGCTGCGAGCCCCCCCTCGTAGTCGAATCTCAAATTGCGTCCGGAAGAACATGTATAAACAGTCGCTGTGTGTGTATATGCGTCAGACCTTTTGTTTTGTTTTTTCTCTGTTATCTTTGTGTGTGTGTGTGGTTAGCATGAGAGGTACAGCTAGTGTCTGACCCAGAGGAAGTAGCACAGGCTCCATTATAGAGGAATGAGGGCTCGCCTTCAGGGACCTCTGTGAGCTGAAGGCGTTTGAAATCCTAAATTTCTACATATTTCTTTCTTTGCATTTGTGTTATTCTTTCAACACGTCATCTTAAGATTTGGCTCCATGTCACTGGTGAAGAATAGAAAATGTGATTTAGCTGCTGTCAGGACCCGCCAGTCATGAAGTAGAATTGCAAGCTTATCTCGACTTAAAAATGCAACTTGGATGTTTTAAGAAATATGGAAATCAGCAGACAAGAAGAGCGATATTAACTTGATGGAGGAAAAAGGTCCATAGAGCAAACATAAATAATAAAACTATTTTATAACAATTTCTGACTGAATCATTCACTCTCCATCTTTCTGTCCAACTCTGCAGCAAGTCCCAATAGCCAACGGCACCACCAATCCCTGCAGCTCCTCCAAATGCGAGGTGAAACTGGAGCTGGCTTTTGAGTATCTAATGAGCAAGGATCGCCTCCAGTGGGTCACCATCACCAGTCAACAGGTAAAGAGTTGCCTACAGGGTCAAGGACAGGGCGACGAGCATTCTGCTTAAGCAGAACATTAAATTGTTGTGACTATTATTGTATGCTACATTTCATTGACTTTAAGTCTGCGATTACAGGCCATCATGATGAGCATCTGCCTTCAGTCGATGGTGGACGAGTTAATGGTGAAGAAATCAGGCGGCAGCATAAAAAAGGTGTGTTGAGAAGAACATCAAATTTAAATCTAAATTTGTTTTTATTTACATTAATACATACAATTTACAGGATTCCCTCTCAGTAATATGAATTATTTTCTTGACCGCTGTCCTCCTTCACCTTCTAGATGCTGAGGAAACGACACAACGGCTCCATCCACCGGCCAGACAGTCAGCAAGCTGTGAAATCTCCCCCTCTACTGGTGAGAAATGCGACAGTGTGGCCTAACTTTGAATATAATTTGGACTTTTTGTAAAATTCAGGATTCATTTCATTACGCATGTTTTTTTTTTTTTTGGCTGCAGGATTCCCCCGACCCGAACCGTGAACAAATCGTCAAACTCTCAGTGAGTACATTTTTTTTTTATCTGAGAGTTGAATGCTAAAGGCATAACAATACCACTGAATGATGGTGTCACATAATGTCCCTGAACATGAAACATATTCTAATAAATCAGTGTCAGTCCAGAGTTAAGCACACTATTGATTATTCCATTCAGACCAAGCTGAGCTCCGTGTCCCTGCGAGGGATCAGCGCCTCCAACTCGGCAAACGATATCAGCGGCAATGATTTCCATGGCAACTATGCTTTCGAGGGAATCGGGGATGATGACCTGTAACCGCCGAAGCGCCCTCCTCCCTTTCTTCATTCCACTGTCAACGACTGGGGACGACAAAGATTACAAGCTGAGCTGAGCCGAGCGGACCACACAATGGCGTCCGATTCTGCAAGATTGTAGCCTCTTCCTGGAGAAATCGCTGCCTTAAGCTCTCATTTAATCTTTGGCGGTGTCCTTTTTTCTTTTAGACTCTAAAAGCTCATCTTGATTTGTGTTTTAGTTTAAAATCATATTCAATCGAAAGTTGTTTTTTTAAACGTGTGGCAACATGCAGTGAAGAGCAGGTAAAGCCACAGGTACTCGAATAGGGAAGCTGTTACTGTCCCTGCTTCAGTTTGATTCACAGTAAATGTGAAGCTCTACAATGCAGTTAAATTCTTGAGGTACAAAGTAAATTAATATATTATAAACTACATGAAAAAAAACTGCTAGATCCTGGATTCTTCCCTCGGTGGCTGCATGTTCCTCCCTAAACCAGAGAGCCAAATGTTTAGTTAGACCTGGCACTAGTGATAATACAGCAGAACTGAACTCGGGTAGTTCTGAAAAAATGACCCAGAGTCGCCGTGAATGTGTTGAAATCCATCTCAAAAGTGTAGAGTATCCAGAGCAGCGGCTTAACTTATGTCGATGATCAATTTTTGGCTTGGCTATAAACCAAAACGTCATGTTTTTATACTGTCAGTGATCCTCCATGTGTCGTTCTACTCGTGTGCCAAGCCGTCAGATATCTCGGCAAAGAATACCAGTGGTGTTTTGAGCTCGCGTTTGAGGCACAGTCACTCATACTGCCTTCAGAAATAGTCTGATGCCTTAAACTTTTACTTTTTAGCCTCGGTGGTTTGTCATTTAAGCAGACATTGGTTGGAACAACAAAAAAAACAAACGTCAGCGTCAGCCAGTGTTACCTAGAATCTTGCAGAACTTGATAGATGGTTGATTTGGCCGAGCTGCTTGCACTTGCTGAACTCATCCTTTTGCACAGTATTACAGGTGGAGATGAATGTTTGAGTGGAAGCTTGAGCATGACTTTTAACATTGTGTGGAGATTTTTCTTTTTATTCCAAGAGGCTCTGTAAATCCATCTTTTTTTTTTTAAAGCAATTTTTTTAAAGGTTTCTCATAAATGCCAAATTATAGTTTACTAAAGCATTTTGCACAAAATAAACATAAAAATTATGACAATGTCACTTTTTATATTATGTACATGCAATTAAGTATTCTGAACATTTACTAATAACTTTATCATCAATAGCTTATTGTAATCAAATAGATCAAATGTAATCTAAGCTGTATAGAACAAAAAGTTTAAATGGACTAACATGTATCATTGTTTACATAATGTTTAGGGGACTTTATTAGTTAAAATGGAAAGTGTTTACAAATTTTTGCATCCGATTCTCTTTGTCAGGCGAGCGAGTGTTGTTGTTGTGGGGGGTGGGGCGTTCTCCTGGGCTTCAGTTCATTGTAATTTGTAATTTGTACGTACATTGTGCCAATCATCTCAGAGGATTTAGCTGATAAGGTGCTTTGGTGGCTAAATGAGATCACAATTGCTGGAGTGAACAAAGTTCATGGAGGGCAGGCAACAAAAAAAACGAACATATCCCGCTGTTTTTATAAGACGTGTCATTCCATTTTTTTAAATCACTGTCAGCGTGTTTCAAAGCCTCTAAATGTAAATCAGTGCCAACCTATCCAAACAGCTTTACTCTCACTGGTAGCCAGAACTGTAAACACAATGTTCTCAATAGAAATGTCTTGTTAATTCACTGCTGTGCTTCTTCTCGGTCTTCAGTTGCATTATGTGGGGACGTGGACGCCACTGTCAATATCGAGTACATGGAAAGCTGCAATGTTCCTGGATGTTAATAAACGTGTAGGTGCCAAATTCCACTTCAAAGTGCATTTATCATCAGCATCATCATCATCAGCATCACTTTTACAGAAAATGTCATTGTATCGACTCGATTCATTCCACCACCTTTCATTTTGATTTTAGTGGTAAGGTCAGTGACAACTGTCATGATGCTACAATAAACTCTGAAATTAGATGAACCCGTATGTCTCTCTTGTCTCTGTAATTTGACAAAGATCATACTCTCTAAACAGCAAGTTCGGTACATCACAGCCAGTTTGAAAGTAATTGTCTGCAGGAGACAGACACCTACCACGAGGTGAGAAGAGAACTCACCTCATGAAGCTATTTGGAGCTGAGAAGAAAGAGCTCTGATACTTCCATCCATTTTCTCTAACTGCTTATCCTAATCAGGGTCACACAAGTCACCAGTTCATCACAGGGCACATAGAGACAAACAGCCATTCACATGCACATCTATGGCCAATTTAGAGTCACCAATTAACCTGTTAAGTGCATGTCTTTGGACTGTGGGAGGAAGCCAGAGTATCCCGAGGTTTGAACCAGGAACCTTCTTGCTGCACCACCGGGTTTGCCCGAGCTCTGATAATTTAATATATTTGAATCCATGATTTAATTTGAAATACATTATCTGATAAACTAATATTCAGTTATTACATAAACACAAAACCTAAACAAGAAATGTAGTTTCATAGTTTAAAAACTCTTCACTGCCCTCTGGTGGACAGTGCATGTCATGACACCACTGTTTCCTAAATTACCTGAAATATAATATTCCTCTGCTGCAGTGCTTGTTTCTTCTTCACCAACAAACTGTTTTTTAATGCAGATATTGACAGGCATCAGCTGGTTTATCAGTCAGGCTCTACATACCTTGTTGGCTGTGTGTGGATCTATTATCAGCATGCTAACACGGAAACTTCTGATATGTTTATTTTTCACAGCATCCATTTTGGCTGGTGTTACCAATGATACTAATTAAGCTTCAGTTGCATTTATTGCAGCGGCGCCTGAACCTTAATCAGTATCATTGGTAACACCTGTGGGTCTTATTAGAGATTTGAGGTGGGGGTGGGAAATGAGACCCAGTCTGCCGTGTGACATTCAATGAAATGAATTCCATGTGTTTATTTCAAAATCCTCACTTTAAGGCATTTATGAGACACTGCATAAAGACAAAAATGGACACTTGAGGGATGTCAGTACTAATCAATGGGTTCAATGCTCCATTGTGTCATGGCAAGTCGGCAACCTGAAAAATATCTCACTTGCATATAATAGTAATTCAAAAGAGAGTAGAACTCAAATCACAGTCCCTATTATTTTTCCAATGGTAACTAAATGACATGTCACACATTTAAAAAAAAAAGAAAAGAAAAAAAAAATCTATATATTAAAGTATGCACTTCTAGCAGTGTGTTACAGCCACATTAGAAAAATAAAACTACCATTACACACTCACATGCTTACTAATAGTGTCACGTTTTTTCAAGTAAAAAAACAAAAACACACACGAGAGTGGGCTAATTTCACAGTCAGTACAGTAATCCAAAAGGAAGGTGATCAAACAGTCTCCATCAAAAAAAAAAGAAGACCCCAATAAACAAATTTAAGTTCTAGAAATTTAAAGATGATATGTAGCTTGTACGAGTTTGTGGGGGATAAATCCTTTGAACAACATGCTCGTTTACGATTTATGTTACTCCTGAATCACAGAAAGAGACGTCAACCAATGCTCCCCCTTCCCTTCCCTTCCACAACCTTCCAAATGCAACCGTCTGTGTATAATTGTGCTTTTTCTTTAGCCATACAACCAAATCAAGACCCGGGAGGCCTTTCAAAATGCTTGTGCATGCAATTTTAGTGTTTTAAAAAAGGGACTAGAAAGAAATGTGTTGCCAACATTTAGGTCTTCCAAATAACATTTTATAATCCTGAGGGGTTTGGAAAAAAAAAAAAAAAATTAAGAAAAAGACGATACAGTTCAAGACACTGGAGATTATTCAGTTAGGTTATGCAACCTAATTAATTATCAATATAGTTGATCAAAGGTAAAACAAGTCCAGTACTATTAAATAGCACTTTGCTAGTAGTACATACATTACTAAATTAATCTGAAGGCATGCTGTTACCAGAGCTTGCACCCAAATGCAATGCAAACACAATACTGGCCCTAACAAGGACCCATCTTTACTTAAAGCTGCACTGTGTAGTCTAAGTATAAACACGTATTCCTCGTTAAAATAACCTCATGAAGGCAAGTCATGTGATAGTAAATGTGATAGGAAGATAGGAGAGAAAAAAAAAATATCAGTAACATTCAAGTTATTTCATGAGATTTTTTTGGTACGAAAAGAAAAAGTTTGAGCTAAACTTGTGACACGAACAACGTCGATAAATATAGCAGTCGTCTCTTATTTAAAAGAGCTGTATACAAACTACACAGTGCAGCACAGTTCAGGCAAAAAAATGTGCACGAGTTCCATGTATTTGAGGAGTATTTGGTAGTGTTGTCTGTCCTACAATGAAGAACCAGATATGTGTTACGATATGGAGAGGGCGATGTTCGGATCAGTGTGGTTTAACATACAGGTCCTTTCGTCTTGACACAGATACAGAGCGGAAGATAAACTCTGAACAGACTTATTCACTTCACCTAATCCAAAATATTCCCAACAACTGTTTTTCATAATTGTGCAGATTCTACAAATAAACAATTAGCAGCCTCTGAAGACATCTGACGAAACACTAAAAGACAGATACACACTAGAACGATATAAAGGCTCTGTGAAAAACAACGACGACGACAAAAAGAACAAGTTGCTGGTAGCTTAGTTTTGCTGAGTTATATTTTATACAATCTCAAGTTTGTAGCATGAGTGTATTGTCTGACCTCCCTCCCTGGACATATACTGCATATCAACCCCCGTTTCTTTTCTGTGACTTTGACCGCTGACTCCCATCCCTTTCCTCGCTTCCTCTTCTTCGTCGTTGCCAAGTTTGTAGCACGAGTGTATTGTCTGACCTCCCTCCCTGGACATATACTGCATATCGACCCCCGTTTCTTTTCTGTGACTTTGACCGCCGGCTCCCATCCCTTTCCTCACTTCTTCCTCTTCGTCGTTGCCGGTCATCGGAACTTTGACCCAGCCGTCCGTGGCCAGGCCGTGTTTCTTCTGATGCCTCTTGTAATTGTCCCAGTGCCCGGTGGTGTAGCCGCACTCCTGGCACTTGTACGGCTTCTCCCCGGTGTGCCGAAGCATGTGCCGCTTCAGGTTCATGCTCTGGTTGCAGCTGTAGCTGCACACGGCGCACTGGAAGGGCTTGGCGCCCGAGTGCACCCGCTGGTGGCGCTTCAGGTTGGCCAGGTTCCCGCAGGCGTAATCGCACAAATGGCACTTGTAAGGTTTCTCGCCCGTGTGCACCCTGTGGTGACGCTTGAGGTTGTCGAAGTGCGCTGACGCGTAGTCGCACTGTGGGCACTTGTACGGTTTCTCGCCGCTGTGAGTTTTCATGTGGCGCGCCAAGTGGTTGGGGTAGTGGGTGAGGAAAGGGCAGGCGGCGCAGGTGTACACCTTGTCGCTGCGCTCGCCGGGGCTGTTGGGAGACGATGACGAGTCTTTAGTCAGCATTTCGAGGGTACACTTGGCACAAATCTGGGCCGAGGTGCCATCCTCGTCCTCCAGGACGATGCCACACAACCGGCAAGTGTAAGGAAAAAGTGAAGGGGGGAGGGCGGGACCGTCTCCTACGCCACCTCTGGTTGCCCTGCTGCCACCGCCACTGCCACCGCCACCACCACCACCTGTGGTCTCCAGCAGGGGAGGGGGCTGGTGGCCAGGGGCTGGGTTAGAGGCTGGTATGGGTGGTGGAGATGCCCCCTTTAAACCATTGAAGGCTGATAGGTAGTCATTGTTCTGTGCTCCCAAATTCAGGTTGGAAGTCGGCCTTGCAACTTCTGAAACTTCACAAGAAGATCAGAGAGAGAGAGGAAATGATAAATCATGTTTAAAGACTTGGAGATGATGAAAGAATTAATAAAGGAAGTGATACATACCCTTGGCTGGAGCACCAGACACTTCCTCGTTGGGTCTTTGCCCGGTCACATGCCTCTTCAGGCTGATCTGACCACTGGTAGGTCGTGGCGGGGCCTCCTGCACCGCCCCTGCAGAGGGCACATGCATGCGCTGGTGCCTCTTGAGGTTGCCGAGAGAACTGCAGGCAAAAGAGCAGCTGTCGCATTTGAAAGGTTTTTCCCCAGTGTGGATACGCAGGTGTCTCTGCAGGTTCACCAGCTGGGCTGAGGCGTAAGTGCACAAGGGGCAGTTGAAGGGCTTCTCCCCGTTGTGCGTCTTCATGTGACGCTTCACGTGGTTGGCGTAACGGGAGGAGAAGCCGCAGAGGTGACACGAGTGCAGTTTGGGCAATTTGTCCTCAGCGGACAGTGCTTTGTCCACCATCCCGTTTCCCAACCCCTCGCCGTCGAGCTGCAAATGGGAGCCTGAGCGGATCCCGCTGATGCTTCCGAAAGCCGAACAGAAGTCTGTGCTTTTGGCTTCCCTGGAGGCTTTGCAGCACCTAAGGCAGTATGGGCCAACTAGGTCTATGCCAGGTCCCAGAGGTTCATCGCGGAGCTGTCCACAGCCCCTGCATGACAGGTAGGGAGGAAAACTGGGCTCGGATTGGGCCGCTCTGCCCTCGTCTTCCCTGCCGTTGTCAGTGGTGCCGTGCGAGTTGTCTGTTTCACTTTCCATGCTGAGGTGGCTGTAGGTAGGGCTCTCCTCATCACCCAGAGGATACACAGAGAAACCAATCTCAGCAGCTACTTCTGAAGAGGGAAGACAAAACGGAGAGAAACAATCCGTCATTACAGACAAACACAGAGCACAAATCTAACATTACACGCCGGATTGCAACCATCCTTTCGCCGTCTCTTTATCTTGAACGACTTTCTGTATCGTACAGTTTATATAAAGAAATATAAAACAGTTACACAAAAACACAATCAGCGTCAGAGACAATCACACATATACTGTGTTACTATTTGTATTATTAAATCAAAGTGAACCAATACATTGTGAAAACTTTCAATACTAACCTCACTACAATTACTCTTATTATCATACTATACAGGCTGGAGACATGTGACAGGCTGGGAGGCATGTGGGCGGAGACCGGTGACAACAAACGCCACTGAAAAATGAAATAAAAGAAGACGCCACGATGAGATGGAAAAACTAAAATAAAAAAAAGGGAATCCTGAAATGATAAACAGCTGAAATAACAAGCTATAATGACACAAAAAACACTGAAACACTCAGTCAGACTGTTTGATACTGAATTAAAAGGGAGACACCCAAAGACACATGGTTCAGTTCAACTGACAAAATTTCACAGAGTGACTGAAAACTGTGAAAAACAACCAGCGAGATCTTCCCGTCAAATCTCTTCTCGGCAAGAAAAGTGAATTTCCAAAGAAACATTTGATACTCACAGTTCTACCAGCGAGGTCAATAGTGTTTTACTTCTTTTTTTTTTGATGCCATATGAAAAAAAAAGACACTTTTCCCCGTCTTCAACGTGTGTGCTTCGGAAAAACGGAGAAAGAGAAATCCACCTTCCTCCACAGATGCCGAGGCAGGATGTGAGGAAGGCGAGAGAGGAGGCTGCCCTTTTATCCGGCCCCATGGAACCCCCCCTCGTGGATGATTACCGTGCCTAATGATAATGATGATGATGATGACTATAATGGTGAAGCTGCTGCTGCTGCTGATGATGATGATGAGGGTAGATGATGATGATGATGAGGGGTAGATGATGATGATGATGATGAGGGTAGATGATGATGATGATGATGATGATGAGGGGGAAACGATAATGGTCGAGGGGTAGTGGGAGCAGAGTCAGATGATGATGATGATGATGATGATGATGATAAATAAATGCCCTCTTATAATGGTGTCCTTGATGGTAATGGTCCTATCTTTATGACCATTATATAATAATGGTGTCTCAGCTCCTTTCTCTACTTTTCCATTTTTCAGATCACTCTCTCTGACAAAGAGCCATGCTGGGAAATATGAGCTGGTTGTTCCATTTCTCTCACTGTCGCACAGAGGAGCAACACTTCATCGCTGAGAAACAAACTGTAAAAAAACCCACGACTCCTCTCTGTAGTGCGCCCACCGCTACTTTTCCTTTAGCAGTAAAACCAGAACAGCAATTTCAATCACTCTAACAAAAATGAGCGCTTATACAAAAAACACAACACTATTGTCCTTTCACCAAGCAGGTGCAGTTCAAACTATAGAGTAAGCTGAGATATACAATAAACAGGATCAGGCTATAAGCATTAAGGAGAACATGCAACATGTGACAACAGTGCTACAATAAGAGAGAAACCCTGGTGGATTGATAAGACTTGCCCCACTTACAAATTAATGGACGGACACAGTACAAAGACAGACAGACATCAACAGCGCATTCAGCTTTTAAAAGTTTACCTAGACATTTAGGTAGCTAAGTAGTTACACATCCGATTTTTAGTGTTACCTTGTACTGTTAAAGCTGAGTATATAGCATGGATTGGCATGATATCCAAATAAACATAAATACAGATACTGCAGAGAACAAAAATTTGCTGCTTCCTCCATTTCAACTGTTGCCTGACCATGTAAAGTAAGAATAAACATGTGTTCGTTGTCAAACCAAAGAAGAAAGTGTTTTTAACCACTCAGCCAAATTTGAATGATTAAAAATATCGACAAGTTTATGAAATTAGGTGTGAAAATCAAGCTAAATGTGCTACAGCCACGCCCACTCATGGGAGCAGTCAAGCAGCAATTTTGAAGTGACTGAAACGTATAAGATGGGTTCAGAAAATGACACGACTAAGCAAGATGAATTAATCTCCATCTCTCTGCTAGAGGTGCAGGGTTAGGGTCAGGGTGGCCTCAGCGTGTCATCGAGCCACCCTTTAGGACCGCCCACAAAATCCTGTCCATACCTAAAATCCATATTTAATGTATTTTGAAAGAAATTTCAGAAATGCCTTTACACCAACTTTAAAGCTATTAAGGTTTTAATTCATTTTAAACTTATAAACATTTTGATGATACTGTTTATGGTCAGCATTTTTTCAGCAATAGCCGTTCAATGCATTTACGTTCCTCAATTAACTCTGAAAACTGGGTTTTTCCACCATTCCACCAGATTCAGATAGCTTACCTACACACAAGGTGCATGTAATTTGGCACCGCTGTTTTGATTTTTATCTAACTGGTATCAGCTTCCCTGTTTAGTGTTCACTCTCCTGACAGTCCATTAGCTGTATTAAAGGGTACACTACTACACCCACAAAGTCAGCTAGAACCCAGCAAATTAAAAAATAAATAAAAAATGAAAACACAATTTAAGTTGACCCAAACTTTCAAAGCCAAGCACACACATACAATCTAACTTTGAGCAGAAAAAGCAGAATCCTCTTTCAATTCCTGCTAATCCAAATGAAACATTTCCTACTGCTGCCGTTTTATATTAAAGTGTTCAACTGGAAAAATATGCACACTATTTAACAAATAATGTACTAAATCTACTGTAAAAGCTTGGGATGTGATCAAATAGAGCATAAAAAGGATTCTGTCACCAAACTGAGCAATTACTTTACAAAGCATGCAGCGAAAGGTTTATGGTAAGATGAATCTATGAATCCCTTTACAAGTCCAGTTAACGATGCAGCCCTGCAAATCTGGGCTTAGAGTGACATTGGGGTGGTGATACATGAAGCAAGTATATGGGAATATGCTAATAACATATCCATATGTAATAGAGCAACCACATTTAATTTGCTGCATCACCTTCAGATGCCTCAACATAGAAGTCAGCTCTGTGTATTAAGTGTAGTTTTATACACACTGTGTGTACACGTGTGCATATTCAGGATTTCTGAGTGAAAGTAGTTACTCTTCTGCTGTTTAAAGGTTAAAACTTCAACACTTAAAAAAAAAAAGACAAACCTGAGAACTTTTCCAGGCCTAGAATCTTGCTGTCATGATCAGGATCACCAAACTCAAGGTCTTGTCCTAGAAGGAAGTCCGTGTCTAAAGTGAGGTTTCCTGGAGCTTCAATGGCTACACCATCTTCAGAATCCACTGCAAACAACGACAACACTTGATGATGAATATCACTGAAGGGTTCAGGTTTTAAATCAGTTTTCATGGAGGTTTCACTGTTACTGGCACACGCATACAGCAGAAAGCAACTTTTCAGAAAAACTCCACACCCCATGAAGTATTCAGGTTTCACAACATCAACTAGAAACATATCGGAAAAAAAAAAAAATCAATTTTTTTGCTTCTAAATAATCACAGTCAATCAAAGTCAGCCACATAATGACATACCAGTAAAAGATAAATATTACTTTTTCAGTACACATGTTTGTTTTAAGGGTTTCTGCACAGATATAAAATTAATTAATAGAGGTTAGTCAAACATACAAACATGGGATGTATGGAAATAATATTGACCAGGTGGTCAGTATTTCTGTTGGTGAAAATGTTTTAGTTTTTAAAAAAAAATAAAAATCTAAAAAACAAAAATGTAATTTATTACCCTGTAATGTACAAACAGCATTTTATGAACAAAAAAAAATGAAGTGCTATGTGACAGATGGAGCTCTTTTACTGCCGTTGCAGCTAATGACGCCTGAAGTTCTAACTCGGTCTCTCTCAAGCTTGATGGCATCCAAACAACTATCGCGCACACAGCTGTCACCGTTCAGAAAACTACCATCGGGCCAATTCAAGCGCATCATGCTCGGCAGCAATCACTCAGAAACGGCATCATGCTACCATCTACTGGCCGTTTTTTTTTTTAGACAAAGACTGTGTTTGTCTGTTTCACAGATTTAAAATTAGATTAATAGATGGATATTAAATCTTGCTAGAACACGCTGGTCAAGTGAACATAAATTTTGGACAGTAAACGACACAATAAAGCAAAACCATTTGATGTATTATTGCTGCACGGCTCTTACATGACATCATTTTGGCATTACTGTGTTGATACTTAACACTACAACATCAGAAGATCCAGTTATCTTCTATGAATAACAGATGCTGACACAAAAGAAGTGGTGACAGCCTCTCATTAGCTATGCATGCTTTGACTATTAAATTTAAAGCGTGCGTGTAGAGAGATGATGAAGCTGGTTAAACAATTACCACGGTAACTGAACTTAAACATAAAGTAAATCACATCAACCGTTATTTATCAGGTACTACACAGAATACATTAACGCAGAATGTGACACGCGGATCTGGTGAGATTTATGTCAAAATGTTTCAAGCACTCGAACAGCAACGCCTGGTGGCCAGATGTGAGCAGGGAAACAGGACACACCTAGTAAACGACCAGGCCAAATCCTCCCCGGGGTTTTCTTTTAAAACTGTCAAACCACATTTACTGTACGATGTTAAAATAAAAAGACGCGAGAAATCGTTTCAGCTGTGTAACAACAATACCTACACTTGACTGGCTGTGGATTCTGCTGTTTTTTTCTTGGCATCTTCCAGTCAGCCTCACTCTTTTTTGTAGCGTCTTCTCGCAGACTTCCACAACCATCAGCTCATTCTTATCTGCTGTCCGGAAGACGTTATTCAGTATTTCTACGGATGCAAGGCAGAAAACAATTAAAAATCAATTAGTGTGCAATCAATTTTTGGCAATTAAAAAACAAAAAAAAAACAATGTGACCCGAACGGACACATTTTATTACCATGGAAGAAACTAATATTCACATTCAACATAATAAATTGTTTGTTTGTTTGTTTTTTTAGCAATCCTGAAAATAAAACTTTACACATTTCAGTTACCGTTATCAATAGCTTACTTATAGCTGAGTTGGATGCAGTCACTCTGAGTCGAGCTGACCAGTAATGGTGTCATCAAACCAAACACAGTACATACACTTATTTTAGGTCATTAATTGAAATCAATCAGTGTGCAATCATTTTTGGCAATTAACAGTTGGAAGAAAAATTCATAAAACAGCCAAGGTGACCCATTTTATTACCACAGAAGAAATGAATATTCACATTTAACATAATAAATCGGTTATTTTTTAAAAATAAAAAAGCAATCCTAAAAATAAAACTTTACACATTTCAGTTACCATTATAAATAGCTTACAGTACTTGTAGCTGAATTGGATGAAGTCACTCTGAGTCAAGCTGACCAGTAATGGTGTCATCAAACCAAACACAGTACATACACACTTATTGTAGGGTCATTAATTGAAATCAATTAGTGTGCAATCATTTTTAGCAATTAACAGCTGGAAGAAAAATTCATAAAAACAGCCAAGGTGACATCTCCAAATTGCTTGTATTGCCAAAAACCCCATACTAATATTAACTAATTCATTCAACATAATAAATCGGTTATTTTTTTTAAATAAAAAAAGCAATCCTAAAAATAAAACTTCACACATTTCAGTTACCATTATAAACAGCTTACTTGTAGCTCATCAAACCACACACAGGCTTATCTTTAAGTCATTGCACTGTGACACATGCAGGTTTTCTGCTTCACATCCCTGTCTGTCATTTTTAACACGCCTATGACATCCTAATGAGGATTTTAATACACTGTAGCTCATAAACTAGCACTTTATTCACACAGTGACACAACACTACAGGACACGTTTGTCATTTCAGGTTGTCACCTGGACGCTGGCTTGTGTATTTATACTGTAAGCTTAAAAAAAACACAAAAACTATTAAATAGCTAGCCATGTGGCTACTTTAGCAAAGATGGCTAACTCATTAGCTCTGCTGCAGAGAGCAATCAGGCGATTTAAACTGTGTCCTCACACACACACACAGCTCATGTTGTCAAGTGTGCAGCAAGAAACGTCAGCAGATATCTGGTGAAAACTGCTGGTAACGTGACCGAGTGAGTGGCTTTAACCAAACGCGCACTCATCAGCACGTAGTGATGATTGACAAGTGCCATCTTCACTGAGCTAAACATGTTAAAGGCTGGATTAGCCGCCGAGCTAACTCACCCAGAAAACGTAAATACTGCGGCGGGTTGAGCTGGGTCGTATCGTCGGCACACACGCCATCAGACGTCAAGTGTTTTTCCTCAAACGTACAACGTCTGGAGATCCGCCATTTCTTCATGAGCCGCGGTGACAAAGAAAGGCAATTAATGGTATTTTTCATAACTTAATTGATTTTCGGATTCGCCTGTGATCCAGCGGCAGCAACAACAACACGACTTCCGGTCCAGAGTCTTTCAGAATAAAAGCGTCTTCGGCCTTAACCCAAAACAGGGGGGAAAAGTTTGGACAATTCCAAGGGCACAAAAAATAGGTAAACACCAATATAAAATTATTAAACCATCACCATCACCATCATCACCATCATCTCACTACCTCACCATGGTGTTATACTGTTGTTGTTTTTCTTATTTATTGTATATACTTTTTCTTAAATTTAAATTTGCCTTTACTTTTTATATTTTATGTTCTATATATATATATTATTTTATTTTATATTTTATTTTATATTTGATATTGGGCTGCTCCAGGACCAGGGGAAACCAATTTTCGTTTCATCCCATGTTTACATGTGTTGTAATGACAAATAAAAATCCTTGAATCCATTGAGTATGCAGTCAAAAGTTTGGATACACCTCCTCATTGAATTGAAGTTTTCTTTATTTTTGTTAGATTAACACTGAAGACATCAGAACTATAAAATAACGGAATTATGTGTTAAAAAGCAAAATGTGCTTTGTTGATGACACTGTGATGATTTATCCATAATTAAAGCTACACTTGACCAGAAAGGCGACCATACTATTCTACAGGGACCATGCCATCACATCTGGTTTGAGCTTAGTGTGACAATAATTTTGAGGGGTTTTGACCGTAGAGGGAAGGAAAAGTGGCCAACAAGTGTTCAGCATATATGGGAACACTTTCAAGACTAGAAAATCACGACAGATGACGACCTCATGACTGAGAGAACGCCAAGAGTGTGCGAAGCTGTCATCCAAGAAAAAAGCAGGCTACTTTGAAGAATCTAAAACATGAAACACATTTCTCTTTGTTTACCACATAATTCCATATGATATTTCATAGTTTTGAGGTCTTCAGTGTTAATCTACAATGTAGAAATAACTTAAAATAAAGACAAAACATTGAATGAGATGTGTCTAAACCTTTGACTGGTACTGTATATATTTCAAATATAATAATGAAATTAATTATCTCTTTGTTTTACATGTTTTGGGCAGTGAGAGTTAAATAAAAATGGCCTTTAGCACATTTTTATGGTGGCTTTTAATCTTGCATCAAATAGTGAACTGCACTGCATACTGCAGTATGCAGACTTGCATGCATGTACAAATCACCAGCAGTAAATATTGTGCTAGTACTAGTATTGAACTACAAGACACAAAACAGTTGCAAGCCTTCGATTAGAGTTATGTAAAGCTTTTGATGGGATAGTTAGGTCCTAGAGATGTGGGAACAACAGCTGCACAGAGGGGGCCCAATTTGATTTTTTTGTCATGGGGCCCAAAATTCCTGGTGGCGCCCCTGCTCTAGAACACTAACTTCGGGTTATTTTCACCCACACAATTCTTGTCATGTGATTTTCATTGTGTTGCTGCTGTCTGAGTTGCATGGGTCCTTGGGCAGCTTTTGCTGCCTTTTTAAAGGGTCCCCCATAGTACCTTTTTTTATTTTATGTGATATTGTATATTGGGAAATTAAAGAAGAGTACTACAATTTGGCATACAGTGTTGTACTTTTACATAAATTGATAAAAACTGTATTTTCTCCGGGATATTATATCAGGTAAAATATACCCGACGTTAGTGATGGTGTTACTAATTTTAACATTAGTGTTCTAGGGTTAATGGTAACAATTTAAATTTATCACCTTAGCATCTTTGACCTTAACGAAACAATAGAGAAAATTTAAACAAAACATTTATTATAACTCTCATCATACTGATGGCGAAATTTCATATTCATATTCTCCCACTCTCCTTCCAAGCATGTAGGAAAAACTCACATAAAAAGCAAAAAAAGGTCATATCTAGATCTTAGTTTGGTTTGTCTGCTCTGGGCTGCTTGGCAATTCTTATGCACAGGTTATTATGCACTTGTGAAAACATACTTATGAGTATTGTTTTCCATTCCTGCAAAAAAATACTCTTAAATCGTTCACACTGGACCTTTAAAGAGTGTCTCGGTGGTCTAAAAGAATTGGATGCATAACGTATACCAATTTTTAAACATATACATAATGTACTGCAAAGATACAATGTATAGTAGCAAAACAGCTGTACAGTTGAGCAGTCACTGGTTGAAAATTCCTGCTCACTTTAATGCCACCTTGTACTTTTTGTGACAATTTGGTAAAATTTCATATATTATAAAAATACTGCTCAGGCAGATTACTTAAATTTAAAATAGCTAAATAGGCTATTCGATTTCTCGTAGTGGTACCTCCAATACCTTAATACCCTTACTTTTAATTTCTTTTTTTTAAGTTATCTATCTGTCTTCGTAATCCGAGTTTTTATTTAATTGGTATTACCATTAGTTACAAAATGACAGTATTTTGAGACCAATTTCTTTTTAAAAGTTACATTTTTTGGGTTTTATTCTGAAGGCCTGAGGCGTATACCGGATGTCGTATTGTTGCTGGCGGGATGCATCTTGACTCCATTGTATCCATCGCTCTTCCGTTTAGTGAGGTGTTTCCGTTTCCGAAAATAATTTCCGGTTTCTATACCGCACTGAATCCTGGTAGTTGTAGTTTTTATGTATGTATCAGCTGACATATTCATATTATCAAGATCCTGACTGAATTCTTTGACAGTCTGTCAAAGAATTCAGTCAGGATCTTGATAATGCCTCTGTTTCTGTGTTTTAACCAGAAACAAAAATACAATTCACTAATCTAATGGAAAGTGGACTGACCTTATTCCATAACATACAAAACCATCCACTTCCATGTCATTTAAAACTATAAGTTGCATAATAGAGAATCAAATGTGATGGAGATACAAGTAGTGCAGTGTAACATGGAGCAGAAAGAAATGCCTCAAGCAAAATTGTCACTCTATGGAAGAATATTTGCAAAGATGTAAATGTTGCATCACGTTGGCTGTCTTGTTTAGTTCATAATCTGCATTTTTTTTTTACAAACAATCAGAGGTTATAATGAGGAAGATGTTTTTCCTCTGTCCCAATATTACTTCAAACTAGTTGTATTCTGTCAGTCAATTGTGAATCTACAGAATTAATGAATCCACAGTAAATCCCACAAATTTTAATATGTATTGCTTGTTTATATTATAGCCTAAATCTATACTGAAGACTGTGCAATTGTACTGGATAAAGTCCCAGAGACTTTATCTGAGTACATTATATAGAGACAACATAAACTCCCTTTACATTTACTTTTCAGTAACTGACTCTGACAGGGTGCATCAATGGGCCTATAGACTTAACTGGGACTTAAAACTAGTCTAAAGACATACAGGTTATCCTGCTTAAAAAGTCTCCACAGGATATTTATAATGATGTCACACGTATAATATGTGTTGTACGTATGTGCTCTTACTTAACAATCCCCATGTTTCACTCTTATGAACACTGGATTTCTGAAACCAATAATTCTGTGACAAAAATGTAAAAAGTCATAGCCTGTGTTTGTGTGTGTACATTTTTATTATGGGACAGGACATTTATGAATAGGAGATCCTGGGATTCTGCGTCACCTCATTGGTTCATGTCACCGCAGTGTGCCTCCCCTCAGGCCGCTGCACAGCACAGCCATCAGTCCTGCTGCTGCTGCTGCTGCTGCTGCTGTATAAACACGGAGGAGGAGGAGGAGGAGGAGAGAAGGCATCTCCTCCCTCAGCCAGCCATCGCGGATCTCCTCTCTCCTCTAGGACCTTTCCATCACATACACAGCTTTTGACGCTCGGATATGTTTTCTGTGCGGCAGTAGAGAGGAGGAGGCGGAGGAGGAGGAGGAGGAGGTGAGGGTGCTTTCTGTGCTACTGTTTGGTCCTCAAGGAGGAGGAGCCAGTTGTTGATTCTACGCTGCAAAAGACAAGGCGCCGTGCACAGGAGGTAAGAGACCGTTTACGTAATAGAAATGTATTGTGTGTGTTTTATCTGCAGACTTTCAAACGCGCATTTAATGCGCGGCTTGATTTGATCCGCTATCACTCTGTGTCCATGAGGGCTATCTGGAGCTGGACTTGGAGGTGAATGCGAATACGTAGCCTATTAAACATGCCACTCCCTGCAATAGCATACTGATGCCCTGGACAGACCTCTCTTTAAAATATAAAAAAATATATACATATAAGTATGACAATTTTTCAATAAATATGGAGGTTAATGCAAGGCTGTTTTTGCTTATACCGCTTTCCTAACACCTTTAACTTGCAAATGCATCCCCGATATTCAGCACACAGGCCTGCTCTTATGTTTTTTTTATTTTGGATATTTGGTTAAATAACTCTTGTCTATTTAATTTGTAGAGTTAAAACACTTAATTATAGTTATAATACACATACAGTACCGCTATGGCATTCACACACAAACACAAGCTGCTTTAATGTCATACAATGTTAAATATAATCCCTTATATTGTGATTATTCAATAACATAAAGTAGCCTGCTGGTTGCTGGAGGTCACTAAGACTCAGTGCTCAGCGCCACATGGTGCAGAAACAGAGGATTTTAGTCAGGGATGCCTGTGTGTGTGTGTGTGTGTGTGTGTGTGTGTGTGTGTGTGGGCAGGCTGAGGTCACTCTCATGCCTCTGAAACCCGCATTGCTGATGTGGGCTTGTGTCCAGTGAACAGATATTTAATAGGGTGTATCATCAGGTTTCCCCCCCCACACCACCCCTCCCCTCCTCTCCTGCTAAAGGCAGAACTCCACATCAGACTGACTGAAAGCTGACCTCTGTTCACTGATTGCATAGCAACAGCTTGTTAACAAGTGTCCTCGAAAAACACTGCAAAGTGAGGGAGATAACATGATTATGATAACATGGTTCATTCAAAGGACGAAAAAAAAAACCCCAGAAGGTGTCCCGTTCCTTCCCTTTTTTGGTGTTTCAGTGGGAGAGGTTGAGGCATGGGTGCTTCAGGGCAGATGCTTGGTTGTGTAATAATCCCATCTGTCATTGTCGTTTTTTATCTGTCATCAAGAGGCAGAGTGCCTCGCTATATGCTCTGACCCATAGGCAGTCATGTGAAATCACGAAGGATATACAATCCAGAATAACTTGCACATGCATGGGATTAATTACTGTACATTTTGTCCAGATTTGAGGAATGCATGTCAAAGATTTGATTAGAGAAGATCGAAGTCACAAGCTGCTGTTTGTTTTGAATGTGAAGAGGTCTGATTGATTTAATCTGATATTCTCTTGACAAAAAAAAAAATGTCACAGAAAAAGGTCATCACTTCCTTAAAGTGTTTCACTTATAGTTTATACTTACTATACTATGATTTTAGTGTAGGTTCGCCTGTAGATATCCTACATGGGTCATCCCTAAAGTGATTAAGTAACTCACTTCTATAAAGTAAGAGGACTCACAAGAGACAAGAGTCAAATTTGGAGCTGCAGCGTCTGAGATATCCTGACTTTTTGTACCTTGTCTGAGTCAAGCTGCAAAATCACTGGGTCCTACATTTCCCATAATGCAACCAACGGCACAATCACTGGGTCCTACATTTCCCATAATGCAACCAACGGCACAATTTCATTTGACCTTTCCTGTCTAATCTTTTCAGAATCAGGTTTATTGCACACGCCAGGAATTTGACTTGGTTTTATAGGTGCATAACAAGCATTAAGTAAAAGTATAAAAAAGATTAAAAAGTATTTAAAAAATAAAAACAATATGAATATATATATGTTCTGAAAAGAAAAGAGCTGAGCAGTTTGTGCAGAAATATACACGAGGTAATGTACAAATGCAGAATGTGAATTAAACTCTTTCCTCCGGTTTGTAGCACACATTGACTGACTTGGAGACTTTCTCTTAAGAGTGAAACATGGTGGAACACCCCTTTAAAACTTTGATGCATAAACTTTTGTGTGGAAAGCGTGTGTGGATATGTGCTGCTTTTGTTGTCAGATTGGAACCGGTGTGAATCATGCTGAATCATGTAAGTACGTAAGAAAACAAGACTCCAGCCAAAACCCTTGTACACACTGTAATGATGTCCGCTGCTGGTGTTTGCCAAGGGATCAGTTTTCTTTCGCCTGTTGGAAATGAATTAAAAATGAGGGTTTGCTGCTGTGAATCAAGACTGAGACGGGTGGCCAGAGCTTTTGTTTTTGTGTGCCTGTGTAGCTACATGGAGTTGCTGTCAGTCGTAAGTTGCTTAAGCAGGTCACAAGGTCAAACATCCATCTTGTTGACGTCTTCCTGAGCTCGGTGGTCAACATCCACTTCCCCTGACTGCCCCCCAGTTTTGGGTCAGATTACTTTGATATGGAGCCTTTTAGTGAATGCTAAGTACATGGCAACTTTTGTAATTAGTAACACAGTCCAGTGGATTATAAATAAATGTAGTCTAATCTGAATACTTTTGTATTACTTCACAATCAACTGTGAAAGAATTGCACCTTATAGTAAGAAAATGGATGCAGACACAAAATATTCCACAAATATTCTTTTGTGTTTTAACATCTCAGAGCATTTATCAATGCAAATACATGTACAGTTTGTGTTACGGGTCAAATCAATCAATTTTTCATTGATGGAAAACATTGTTTTCAGTCCCGTGATGCCTTGGGTTGAGTCTGATAACAGATGCTGCATGTGTGTGGCAGCTCCGATCTCAATTTATTCATTTACCCTATTCCCCTATCGAGATCCGTGGACCCCAGAGGGTGTTACTATGACACGTTTTTAAAAATGTAATCTGGGAGTTTAGTCCCTTTCCTTATTACATTGTGAATTATAGATTTGATAATGATACGTGGTCCATAACATTATGTATAAATTATTATGACATTATAAATTCAGTGTGCACGTTAAGAGGAAATGGGCTGAATGAGTATGTTTTATAACACATTAGTCTGTTATAAATGATATCCGCTAATATAACTGCAGAGTAATTTTTCCCCCCATTTCACTCCATTCAACATGATTTTTACAATCTCCAGTGGCTACTTAACTCTCAAAAGTACTACGTGTTTGCCAGACGTTGCAGCAGATTATGATTTTACTCACACACTACTGTAAAACTGTAAAAGTATGACACACTGATGAATTCGTACAGTTTCATTACAGTTATTCAACATCATTAAATCTGATATTTAGGTTAAATATTCCAGGGTGGAAAAAAAAACATGTAGAATTAGAGATTAAGCTCTTTGTGCTCTGGCGCAGAATAGTAAAAAAGTTCTAGGACAGATTTTGTGTTTGTCCTTTAATTCTCCGTAATCCCCCCGTCCCCCCCGAGAGGACTGAAGAATTTGAAGTCTTGTACAGTCTGTGTTAGCGGATTGTTTGTTCTCTGTGGCCAGGAGTTCTCTTGAAAGTGAGGGAAAACATCAAAAGAGCGTCAGCGTCCTGTAGTGTGAAGAGTGGAGGTCGAATCTTTAAGTGTGTCTTTGGCCTCAGGAGAATTTTATGGTATACTCTTTGCGCGCACACACACACACACACACGCACACACACACACACACACACTCATTCAAGAGAAAAGAAAACCATTAAGCTGTAAACTGATGACGTACTGAGCCTTCTGAGGACTCACATTAACGACAGCAACACTCTTCGTTCTCTTACTCTCTTTACACTGCACTATCACTGAATATATTTAGAGACAGGTCATAAAGTTACAAAATATACAGTATGTTCATCCGCTTATTCTCAAACTTTATTGAACTAAATCTGGGCAAAAATTCTTAAAAATCAAAGCAAACGTATTGCTGCTTTACCATTACTTTCAATCATATGTGCCTGTGTTTCATCATCATTTTATACACATTATAGCAGTTTTTGGGAGCTCAGTGTTTCCCCTAGATCCGCTGTCATTGAGGGGTGTAAGCGCATACTTATACACTGCACATTAAATAACTTATTAAGCAACTATAACAAAGCAAAATAACAAAACACGTGAATGCTGCTCAATTCGCAAATGCAACTTTTTCTCATATTGGATTTTGACAGTAATCTTCAATAACCCTGCCTTGCCAACATTGGATTTGAATTCCCCTGACCTTCTTACCCTGCTGCTTTAGAGATGCACACAACAACTTTTTCCAAAAACAAATGTGCAGCGCCAAAAGTTACTGTATCACGATGAAACTAAGTTGCAAAAAAACCCCAAACCAAATTATCGATGAGTCACGGTTTCTCTGCTCAGATTGGCGGTAGGGCCCCTCAGCTACCTGGCTCCGCTCAGACTGAGCCACGCTGCCTTCACTTTACAATCACAGCCCCTTGCAGACAAACACCGCACCACCAAGTTAAGGGTCAGGAGCAGCCAGTCCGTCCTCTTTGGGTAATAAAAGTTAAATGCTGCCCGTGAGTCGAGACATTCCTCCAGGGGACCCGATGCAATGGGCGTCCACTAATGTATGTGTCATCTCAGGCCTGTATCAGGGGAGGATAAACGACTGAGATGATAAGTGGGTATTTATATGGTGATGACTGTCTAATTCAAGACAGATGAGAGGACTGCAGCATTTGGCCAAATGATCTCTGGAGACAGTCTCTCTTGGATAAAGGGAAATATGATAATATGTAATAACATGATAATATATTTTATGCACCACCAGACTGTGTGTATTCACATTCAAAATTAGAAAGTATCAATTCAACGTTCTTCGGGACACTCCCCACAGTTTCCCCTCAGCAACTGCACCGTCTAAGAAGCTGGAACATGCCAGTGGAGTGTTGCTTCATGTCCTTCAGGTAAGATTTTTTGTTCGCATTGTGTCACATTTAACTCCTAATGTTTGTTTGCTAGTATCTCTGCAAGGAGTTTTTACTTTGTACCGATTCTTTGATTGGTTCAATTTTATTTATTTAAGTGTCCATGTGGTGCCCAGCCCGCATGCCAGGATGGCCACATGACAAAGTACAATGCACAATGCAGAAAGAGTGTGTTCATAGCTTTTTCATTAAAGATCTTGTGACTGAGGCAAGTTATGATTTTCATAGTGTTCTCATTAGCAAATATTTTCTTGGCTTTTCCTTTAGGCCATGAGTTTTCCTTTCTTTAAAACAGAAGGCAGACAGCTTTCCTATACCACAGGCGTGCTAGTATTGCTTCAATAATAGATATAAGCATGTACATAATGGTGTCTCAGTAGCAGGACCGCTCTGGCCTGAAATGAATTTCTCTTTTTTTCTTTCTTCTTTTTCTTTAGCCAACAGAAGAATTCCCCGTCTACCTCCAGAGGAGAGTTCGCCCCAGTCCTGATTTGCTCTTTGTTGGGACCCACTGTGTTGTCGCAGTTGGAACCACTCCCATTGCCACGTTTGCCAAGGGAGACCTCACTGAAGGTCCGCTTTATCTGCTTGCTAACTACGACACGCTGGATCTTACATATCCAAAAGTGTGTGGCAACGCTCAACAGAAATTTTTACAGAATGCTGTCCTTGAGTGAGACAGCAGCCTCAAACGAAAGAGCCACGTGGAAAGATTTTATCGGGAAGTAGAGCTGTTTTGAGGTGCTACGGGTAAGTACTGCTCAAACTACCAACTACTTTGAGTAACATCTAGCTTATGAGGGCGAGAAGGAGCCATGTTGGAGAATTTGTAAAGATTAGAGAAGCAGAAATATTGAAGATCTCAATTTAAATTCTTCCTTTTTTCGTTTATTTGATATAGTGTCTTTTTGTTCGCAACTATCAGAGCGTCTTCTGTGCCACAAACGTTCTGTAAAGCGGCTGTACCATGTAGAGTTTCACTAGTTTTACAGATGTTCAGTGATGATGACAGTGAATAACGCCACACTACTTGCCTTATAGCCATTATTATCTCCAGGTTATGTTTTATGTTACCTAAAGCCTAATAACTATTTGTTACTAGTTTGAGAAGCAACAACTACCATGTGTTACAAGGCAATCTGTCAGAAAGCAAATGAAATGAATAAATAATTGTTGATGTCAATTCTGTGTGCTGGATTTCATTTTGTGTGAATGCTTTGTCTCATTTTAAAACAGAGAAGCTGATCATGGCAACTCTCTAATTAAGAACAATCGTTTTGTTTAGTAGTGCTTTTAAGAGATTAAGATAAGAAAGAAACCAACACTGAAAGAAGATCGATAAGATGATTTGACTTAATATGGTGCTTTCTTTTTTCAAGAAATCTTACCAAGTTTAATTACCTTACTGTGCTGGCAGATAAATTCACTTGTTCCCAGCCTGTCTATCTATCTATCCATTCATCTATTATACATACCAGAGCTTCAGCCAATTTACAGTCCTCGTTTAACCTAAGCTGCTAACCTAAGGCTTTGGAGTGTGGGAGGAAACCAGAGGGACCCAGAGAAAACCCACACAGACACAGCAGGAACATGCAAACTCTTCACTTTGTGTGAGGCGACAGTGCTGACCACTGCTCCACTGTGCCGCCCTCTCCGTCTTTTGTTTTCTCCTCTTCTGCTCCTTCTTCGTGTCCTTCTCTCCAGTGGATCTCTATGACTTATACACCCCTGTAATCAATAGTGTATGGATTGAAGACACTAACGTCATATTATAATCTGAGCCGATACTGAGGAGTAAGAATCTTTACACTAAAATGCAGCAAAACATTGTTTTTATGGAGCTGATGTAGCTAACAAGCGGACCATCTCATAATAAGTTACGGCATTGATAAACGCCTCACTTCACATTTATGATATATTTACATCTCTCGTATTACCTCCTTCGTTCTGTCCAAATGCATCTTTACATCTGTATGAAGACTTCCATTCACAATCTTCACTGACAAACTAAACAAGGCCCTTATTGTCCACTAACATGTTTGTGATGACTGACCTTTTGGTGGGTCAGTGAGGTTGAGGTTGTTTCTATTCAGTAGTTTTTATTGACTTTGTCTCCGCCTGAGCAGTAATGCTCATTGTGTTTGTGTATCATAAAAGACAAACAGCTTCTCATCATCGAGGAGCTCTCCTGCTTCTGCCGTTTCTATCTTTGTATCCACATAATTCGAACGTGTATGTGCATCCCTGCATAATAACATTTGTCAGTGGTCTTTTCCTTTCTGCCGTTTTAGATGGATGGATAATTCGGTTCAAGATGATGATGGTGATCTATAACGATGCAGTGATGCTCTGCATGAATTGTGAACAGGACGATTGGAGGGAAAGAACATTATTTGTGGTAAATGGAAGATTTAATCGGAGGTTGAAGAGAGAAAGAAAAGAAAAAACTCAATTCTACGCAGGCAGCCAAAAGAGTTCGGCTCATCAGTGCTCTTACTTTGGCACAGTTAGTTGGCAGTCTCAAATTCCCTTCCAAGAGTATTTTGGCCAATTCCAGGAGCTGTAACTAGTCTAAGTGGTATTGTTAAAAGGAGCTGATTCCGAACCCTTAAATCCTCAAATTATAGATATATTTGTGAAAACTGTCTTTGTTGCGAAATGTGGTTAAAACTTAAAACTTTAAACTAACTCAGCACAAAGTACTTGCTTGTTTATGTTTTTGTGTGTGTGGTTTCTATCCCATCGTTTTGGTTTGAAGATGTTTTATTTCCCGTCGATGCAATATTTTCTATGATCTGATCTGAGCTTGCCTATCTTTTATCTTTGCTCTGTTGTGTAAGAGCAGTGAGGCTTTTGTAGACAAACATTTATACAACTGTAATTCTGAACATACTGACAACTTGTCTAAGTTGTGCAGTAAATTGTGTTGTCTAATTAATAAACACCAAATTTTCAAAGTTCATACATGTATCAGCGCGCCTGTCTGTGTCTGAGCGCGTATATGTGAATGTGTAGAGACGGCATGTTCACTGCGAAGCTGTTTTGAACACGTTATGTGCGTTTGATGTGTTCATATGTGGGAATTAGATCTATAAATAAACAGCAGCACAGTGATGTTTTCATCACAGAGGTCAGTCCCTGTGGAATATGGAGAGAAGGGAAATTCACAACACAGTTACTGGGAATTGAATGGCGAAAAGATGCTGAAAGTAAAGCAGAAAAATAAATAAATGAATAAAAATATGCATAGGGAGGACTCTTATTATTATCATTAGGGTTGGCTTTACTCGACAGAATGCTTCCACTGCTTCGCTGCTTCGTTTCTTAATTTTTTAGTCCGCAAACAAAAATTTCCACGAGAGAATTGAGCCTAAACTTAGTCACTACTAGAGAGCGGCATTTAATCAATTCTGGGAAAATGCTTGCAACTGGTGATAAGGTTATAGATCTTAACTTTTGTTGAAAAAGATTAAAAACAGTATTATTTAACAATTTTCCTTGCCTTTTGTTATTATTATGGTGTATTGGCCAACATATATCCAGCAAAAATACAGAAATACAATATTTCCAGCGGAGCTACAGAGGAAAAAAATAGCTTGCATCTAAAATATCAACACTAATCATCAGTTTATGGTGCCAACTTTTCAAAAAGCAAGAATGTCTTTTCTTTACTCTTAAATTATCATATGTAATGAATGCCGCTGTAAGAGGAGCCTGCTATTCATGTCGATTTTAACATATCCACAAGACTCGAATATAAATACAGCTGCAACTCTTCGTGTCTAGAAGAAGACAGGCTAGGCACTGCAGTGTTACATAAATAAAGACTTTTTGTGCATCCCCGTTAAAAGAAAGATGAAGTGTATAGCTCCTGTAGCCATACCCTGCCTCTGGCTATGGCAAAATCATAGATTTGACTTTTCCTGAATTACAGAATTATAGAGTTCTTTAAATAGATGATGGTCTATATCGTATTTCGTGGCGCATCCGTGCTCTGATTTGATGTAATGCCAATATGGAGACATATTTTAATTGGTCTGGGGTTGCATGAATCACCTCATGCTCTCGTTTCTCTCTGGGCCTGATTATGAAAGCTCGCTCCTGCCCTAATGGAGACAGAATGAGTTGTCTGTGCTGTCTATCACTGCCTCTCCTCTGCCTCACCCTCCATCTCCCCCAATCCTTTCTGTCAAACCAGTCACAACTCTCTCCATCCATCTGCTCTTTGTGTCTCGTGGCTGTGACCTTATTGCTCGTGTCTGAGGCTGTATGACGGGCAGCGCCAGGTCGCAGAGATCCCTCAGCGTGATTTTCGGTTTTCAGTTCAGTTTTATGTCATATAAACTCTCAAGGGGATTTTAAATAAGAGATTCAGGAGTGAAATGGCACAGCTTGTTTTTGAAATGGCTATTTTGGTGACATTATTGAAAGGTCAGATTTTAAAGATACTTCCTGGCTTCCTTGTGTTTATGTGGAATAGTTTTACAGTAATTAAATATTAAATAATAGATGATGAAGACAACAAATGAAACATATAATATCATATCACAGATTGAGCTATTTTTGTGTAGAAGTCGTGTACTTGTTATTCTGTATAACAGGACTGCAGCTGGAGGGAAAAAGTTCATAGATAACATTTATATTCATGTACTCAGGGTTCAGCGAGGGGCTATCCTGCATCAAAGATGTTCAAAGGGGTAACCTTGTTTAATGTTTTATTATAGTTATGTTT
Source organism: Larimichthys crocea (assembly GCF_000972845.2). NCBI lineage: Eukaryota > Metazoa > Chordata > Actinopteri > Sciaenidae > Larimichthys > Larimichthys crocea. Next base: position 11,679,592 of record NC_040021.1, read on the forward strand.
AAATGTTGTTACTTAGTTTGAATGAATGCTATCAGATTATGGATATGGCATTGATGTAGGGACAATATGATTTGGATCATTAGTTTACCAATCTATAAAATGCCTTAAAACAAACAACTGTCTTCTGGCAACGCTTAGTCAGCAGTGGGATAATTTAAATAAATAAAATCTCTCATGAAGTCACAAAGAAAGAGCGAAGATTTAAGTAAAATCTTAAAAATCAACAGAATTTTGCGGAGCAATGATAATTTTCTTTCCTCATTTTGGGGTCCAATGTCTGTTTTGGTTATTGATATTAACATAATATGGGAAATGAATGCATAATTACAGATAAAATACAGTAATTAAATTGATGTTGAAAGCAATAATTGTATGTTTTTTTTATATATATGTATATCTTTAAAACAAAAACTACAATAAAACTTTTAAATTTCACTTTTCTTGCAATCATTCGGGAAAATGACATAAATGTGTGAAACTTCAACACATAAACAAATCACCATGCTGTCATCCCAGTTACATTTACTGAATTATTGCCTCATATAGCAGCTCCACTTTCCATGTCACAAAATACCTTCTGCCTAAAAGTGACAGACACTGTAATTGAATCATGTTTGTTTGTTTCAGGGTAAAGGACTGCTACCTGTGAAGAGGCCTAAAAGGATGAAGGACAGTCGGCCAATCCAGGACTAGCTCATACCGAGGAGACTGCAGCGGAGGTGGAGGAGGAAGAGGACGAGGAAAAGAGGACTGAAGCAAGACAAAGCGAATCACATGATCAGGCCTTGGAAAGGCTCCAAATCAGTGATGCTCCCCTCGGGCAGGGATTACCTCCTCCCCGTCGTCTACCTCTCCATCTCTCCCGCTCGTCCTTCCACATACAGCAGAGCAGCCGCCCAACTCCAAGACTCGGAGCCGTGAGAGCTGACTGTGCTCACCCACCCCCTCACACACACACAAACTCTCTCTCTGTCTCTCTCACACATACACACACACACACTCACAAGCCACTCACAAGCTTTCGCATCCTGCTCATGGTCGTTGGCCTGTCATCCTCAGCTGCTGCTCCCACTTTAGTCCTAAACCATGAAGAGGCCCAAGCAGCAGACAGGGCCGCTGAGCTTCCTGAACTTCTTCAGCAGGAAGCCCAAATCGGAGCCGAGGCCCGAAAAGCCCGTGGAAGCCTGGCCCAAGGAGGAGGTGGCCATCACTCTGACCCCGAGCGAGCATCCAGAGCAGGTGAGACCGAGACGTCTGATTGAGGAAGTCATTTTATATTGTTATGTTTGTTATTTTGGCTTCACTTTTCACGTTTTAGTTCAGTAGTTTTCGAATTTTTGCTAGTTTTATAAAGTCCAAAAGATGTACTGATGTGTTGAGTATTTATATATGTTTTTCATTTTTCTTTCTCACTATACTTTCTTTCCTGGTTTCAGGAAAACATGTTTCCTCAATCCAGGAATCTGTGAACGATTTTGTTAAAACACAGTTCAAATGATACAGATGATTTTAAGCACTACTACGATCAAAAACTTTTACTTTTAAAACATGGGACATAATAATGTATATGCACCTTGATGGTTCAATATCCCTCCATGTGTGTCGTCAGAAGATGAAAACAGAAAATGTTTTTTGTTCATATTAGAGATAATACGAGATATAGATGTCTAGTTTTGGTGTTGACATGAAAGTGTCTCACAAATTGTTGTGTGAGACAGAAGAAGCTGAAGAGAGGCTGTAGATCATTAACTTTGGATGTATTAGCTTCTGCTTTCTCCCTCTCCCGTTCTGTTTGGAGTGTCTGCCCAAATCCATTAGAGTGTTTATTTAATTAATTGGTAATTTCGAGAAATGATGTTGCCAAGAAACCAAGTTGTCCAAACACAATAAGTATCCACCTACATGCACGCTCACCTAAAAAATACTGATTTTGACTAGAATGTGAGGATGTTGCATTTGCATCCATTTAAAATGAAAAACCAAATTAAACCATGATTGGATTTGCTAAATCAGCAGCGCTGTAACCTTTCACAGGACCTCAACATCACAGCAGAAGAGGCTGGAGACTCAAGGGTTTCTGGAGGAGAAAGAGGAGAAGGAGGAGGTCGGCCAGCAGCAGCTGAGGTAGGCGAGGGCGGTGCCGCCACAGCTGAGTGCGTGGGTGGAGTCAGCAGTGGCTCCACCGGTGTCCTGTCCCTCTCCTCCTCCAGCCAGGAGCAGCTTTTGGATGAACACCTGGAGGAGTGCCCACTGTGCCTGCTCAGTCAACCGCGTTGCCACTTCCCACGACTCACCTCCTGTTCCCACCGAACGTGCTCTGACTGCCTCCGCCAGTACCTGCGCATTGAGATCTCAGAGAGCCGGGTGGGCATCGCGTGCCCGCAGTGCCCTGAGACGCTGGCGCCACTGGATGTCCGTGCCATTCTGGATGACCGGGCGCTGCTGGAGCGGTTTGAGGAGTACCAGTTGAGACGTTTCCTGGCTGCTGATCCAGATACACGCTGGTGCCCTGCGCCTGACTGCAGGTGAGAATCAGACCACCATCATAAGAACAATTTTATTCACATTTACACTAGAAAGTATGCCATTTTATTTCAAAATGATGAAAAAAAACTCTGGTTATGATTTACTAACAGCATTAAGTGAAGATACTTGAATATGGGAGAGGATAAAGAGCTCTCTAGATTGCCTCAACTTGCATTTTTTATTGCCATTTTGTGCCACACAGTAGCAATTCACTGTAATTACCTTAAAAAAAATGAGGGCCATAATTCAACGTTACAACATGGCAGCTCTTGTCAAACCTCTGTCATCCCACCATGAGCTTTTTGTGGTAAAACACAAGACTGGAGCAGTTTTTCTTTTCAGTGTCAGAATGATGACTTAGATTTAAAAAGATGAACCGACAGCATAGTTTGAGTTTGACACACCCGTCCTCCATTTTGATGCAAACTGCAACTGCTGTACATACCTTTGAGAATCCATTTTAATCTGAACTGAAATATATTTATTTTTATTCCTGGGGACATTCTTTTTTTTTTTTAACTCACTTAAATGTGGATTACATCATGTCGCTAGATACAGCTACTGCGATTTCATTGCAGGATCGACCTTAGCTATAATGATAAATCATACAGGGAGAAAGTCAGTGCAAGAGTCAGGGATATACTTTTCCTCCATTGACAGCAGGCCCAGTAGACCACAATGCAATGTAACCACAAGACATGTTCTGAGTTAACTGTCATCTTTTCTTCACAGCATGCACAGACACTGATACGTTGCCGTATCGCCTTCATGTTCACGGATGGGGAAACAGGATAGGGGCTGCTGATGGGAAATCATAATGTGTGTGTGTGTGTGTGTGCATGTTATGTGTATGGGTGAACATTTGTGGTCAAAAGCACGTATGCACCAGGGTTCAGGACTCAGTGGTAGACTGTCTGTCTCCCCGACTGTCAGTGCTCACAGTCTGGTCATGATGAATGAGTGGAGCAAAAAAAAAAGAAATTAATACGCCAATCTGTCTGATGCTGCAGTGAATCAGATATAATCCAGAGAAACAAAAGATTTTGAAACTATCGACAGCAAATCTGCAGAATTTCGAGTTTCACATATCCATAACATGTTTACGAGCAGAGGCCCGGCGTGTGAAGTCTTGACCTGTTATGTAAAGTGATCATACACAGTTATGGTTTGCATATACTTCCAACATATACACATTCCTCGACGTCTTAGTGACAGAAGCTTAGCTGGAGATTACGTCGGCTCTGTGTATATCCACACACTTATCTATCTCTGTGTGCACATTTTGTCGTGCTGCTGCTGCATATGTGATTCTACAGTAGCTGCAAACAGCAAAGCACAGAACGGATCTATGGTATGCAAAAAAGTGGAAATCTTTCTGTGCCCGCGTTGATGTCAAATAGCAGAACTTTAATCTATAGTTTGATGTTTGACGAAGTATTTCTGCTCCAAAAAGAAGCTTGTGAGGTTTGTTTTTCGGAGCATAGAGTGTAAATCAGCTTGTCAACTAACGTGATTAGTGAATAAAAATAGAGAACATTCCTAATTGAATTTATGTCAATTATACCACATAGTCTGTAATATTTTCTCAGTTTGGAATATCCAATTAAAGGTATCATGCGGAGTTATGTTTACATTCAGTATTTCCCACCAAAGAGTGTTCTTTGCATCTTTTAAGCCTAAATGTACTGAATGCATTTCAGACTTTATTTACATTTGCTAAAACTTCTTCCTCCCTACCTCTTCCTGTCACACTGCTGTATTTCTTGGCACATTACTGCCACCAACTCAAGCAACGGATCAATGCACAGGATGCAGACAAAACAGGGTCCTTCTCATGAAAACATCTCTCCAAAGTGCCACTAGTGTTCAAGTGTGTGTGTGTATGTGTGTGTGTGTGTAACCCTCCTGCACTTAAAAAATGTTTTGCTTATAGTACTTCACTTGGATGTTTGATCTTCACTGTGCAAAATAAATTTTGACACTGAAAGGCTGTTTTCACGTTCATCTGCGACCGGGGGAAAGTTCATCTGCGCTCGCTTTAAATTAAAGTTGAAGACGTGTTTTTGCAAGCAAGAAGCCGGTCATGGTCCGGTCATATGTATGTAAGTTACAGGAGTGTGATGTGGAAACTTGAAAGCTCCAGTGAGAACATGATGTTTCCAGGAGTTGATTAAATAGATTCAGGATTATATATATATATATTATATATATATATGTTTTTCTTTTTTTCAAAAGACTTCCATCTGTCTATGATCTACTACACAATACGCAATAAATAAAAGTGCAGCACTGCCTGTCAAGTAAAATCCGTTTGATGTGAATGTTAGCAGCCTGTGGCGTTGCTGCTGTCACATCATGTTTGGTCAGAACCTTTTTAAACATCTTCACACAACGAATTGTGGAAGGGTGTTTCAGATTTAGGAAATCCAGTTATTGTAGCCAAAAGTATGTGACTGGAGAATCAGACACAGTCAGTTTAAATCCAGTCTGACACCAAAGTAGGACCCAGCAGACTAATTATCCTCCTGTGTGTATATGTGTGTGTGGTCTTTAGCCTGATTCATTTGCCTTTCTCACAAAGCTAAAAACAACATAACGGCTGTAGATACTAGAAAAAAAAAGCCTTTTCGAATACTTCACAGCAGCTTCAAGTCCTTATGAATTATTTGTGATTACTTTCATGGTCTTTTAATATTTAAATTTATGGTAATTAACCTCTAAGGAGTGAGATTACATCCACAGGTGGAAAAATCTCTGGATCAGGTGTTGACCAGTCTCACACGTCGTTGTATCTCTCTTTGGATTGTGATTCATTGAAGCACACAGTCTACAGATGCACCGTTTGTGAGCAGACGACAATGAACAGTTCAGTGCGCTTCACCAGGCTGAACAGACGAATAATAACAAAAGGAGATCGAGCGACCGATGAGACACTTTCTGCAGCTTTTCCAGCCAACCAAAAGCTGTGACATTTAAACTAGTCTCAGCTGAACAAGTAGGGGCAACAGGGTGATTTGACCTGACTTTAAACCTCTGTGATTCCTGCTGAGGGTGTCCTAACATCAAAGATTTCCCCTTTAGGGATCAGTTAACATATTAATGATGTCCATTCTGTCATTTTTTATCTGCAGTCTGTCTCTCTCCTCAGCTATGCAGTGATAGCTTACGGCTGTGCAGAGTGTCCCAAGCTCAGCTGTGGCCGTGAGGGATGTGACACGGAGTTCTGCTACCACTGTCGGCAGCTTTGGCACCCCAACCAGACGTGTGACCAGGCCCGGCGCCAGCGAGCCCGCCACACCTCAGGCGGCAACGATGCCTCCACGCTGTACGTCTTCAATGAAGAACCAGGAGGAGGTGAGACTTTCTTTTTTGTCTTCATTCTAAACCTTTTTGTGACGGAAATGTTTCAGCCTATGGTTCTCGGATCCCTATCATGAGTGCTAAATAAATATTGCAGCACGTGTGGTCACCCCTAACACATTGACTCTGTTGCTGAAGATGCAGAGGAGATCAAAGCCTGCCCTCGCTGTGGTGCCTACATTATGAAGACCAATGACGGCAGCTGTAACCGCATGAACTGCACTGTGTGTGCCTGTCAGTTCTGCTGGCTGTGTATGCAGGAGATCACCGACGTGCACTACCTCAGGTATTCATTTAACCCACATCTGCCCACATCTAACTAAATCATATTGTATTATTTACCTGGAGAACAGGCAATACAATGAATATATAATAATACTTAAATAATAAACAAACTGTAGTGGCAACTTTCCATTAAAACGGCCGCTAAGAGGCTGAGTCGTTGATTCAAAAGAAAAGTCCACGTTGTAAGTTTTATGATATTATTATTATTAACTATAACGGAACTATACGATATGAAATTAGATTGTGCTAAAACGATAACAAGAAGTAAAACGTGATAATAAATAGTGACACGGTCAACAGAAAATACTGAGCCTGTCACCCTCTTTGTCCAAAACTCCCGCCACCAGGTAAAAAGGTAAAAATAAGGTGCGACAACAACCACACCCCCTGTGCCAGTTACCAGAAGTAAAAGTCACCTACAAACGTGTGCGATCTAAAGAAATAAACAACGCAAACTATATACACACATTTCCTTTCACCTTCTTAAATGTGCAAATTTTCTGTTTTTATCTAAACATAATATGAATATATTTTGGTTGGGGGCTTCTGGTTGCTTAAAACAAGGTTTTTTTTCCAAGGTGTCACCTTGGGCTCAAGGACATTTTTCACTATTCTCTGATACTCTGACACAGACCAAACTACAACAAGAGACAGAATAATTGATTCTAAAAAATAATCATTAGTTGCAACCCTACGATGAAAGTCCATATATATACATACGGTGAAAGTCCTGCACAACAGCACAAGAGAAAAAGCAGCAGAATTTGATCCTAGTCCCACAGCGGCATGCGGTGAGAAAATGCTTGGTGGCACAAGTCCAATTATGGCAAATATAAGATACTGAAAAACACTTTCAACTCTTCCTAAAGGACAAAAACTTGATAACTAGCTTCATTTAAACCCGTGTTCACACTATTCCATCTGTACTTTTTAAAGCGGTACCCATTCGGAGTCATCAGGAAGGCACGGACAGCGTGTCATTGTTTAGAGGCTGCACTTGTCTGGCTTTCCATTGATTTTTCCGCTCCTGGAAGGGAGTCACTGCTGACTTGTCATCAATTAATCAGCTCTATCCTCCATATTTCCATGCGGCAAAATATGTAACTCAAGCTACAACACTAGCTAGGTCAAGGTTTATAACTACAGCGTATAAAGGTGTAGATGTGTATGAATTTTTCATGTAATAATAATAATGGATTATATTTACGTAGTGCTTTATCATTGATACTCAAAGCGATACTCAGAAACAGAAGGGGGTAAAATGACCTCAACCACCAACGTGTAGCTCCCATCTGGGTGAATCCTGGCAGCCATTATGCGCCACAACGCTCACCACACATCAGTATTGATCATTTCCACGTCTTGGGTTCTGTTGCCTGACGCATGTGTTGATGCGTCAGATGAGAAACATCTGCATTGTCTTTTGGTTTCCTCTCCTCCTTCTCTCTCTCCTCTCCTCCCCGTCTGTCTTTTACACTTCAAATTACAGTGAACGTCCTTACACAAGGGCAAAGCTTTTAGCATCTCACTGCAAATCTGCCGGTTCAGAGCAACAGAGCACAACGTTAATATCTCACCATAATTCCCCCCGGCTTTTAGAACCTCAAAGTGACATTTGCAGCTGTGATACAAAGGCGTAGTTTGAGAAATAGCATTGCCCTAAGGTGCTATTTGTGTTGCTGCTATTGTCGCTGACGCTTCTACGACTTCACTGCTGCTTCATTAAGACCAAACAGCATTAGTCAGAGTTGCGCTGCTTTGCTTGGCAGTTTGAATTACACCACAACACCAAAGGCTGATACTAGATTAAGGAAGTACTTTAAGGCAAGACTTAGTGTACCTAACATCATATCAAGAAGCAGAGAATTGACTCCTCGTAAACAGACTTAAATTACAGCTCTTCCATTTATCTAACGGCAGCATGTAAGATAAATGAGTGTGTGAAATGATTGTGACTGAGGGAGCGAAGCAAAGCTGAAATGAAAAATGCAAATGATTTCATTCAGTTTGGGTAATGATGTAACGACAGCAATCAGACAGGCAGTTAATGTTGTTATGTTGTCATGTCAGTACTTATTACTTATTTGTTTACTTGTGTCTTAAAAAAAGTAATTTTTCAAAATAGTTTTTTGAGTTTATTGTTTGTGGATGAGGGTGCATGAAATGTCATGTCCTGCATGATCATTATGATTATAGGAATGGAGGGGATGATTATGAGCATGTCTTTGCGTACATATCCTGTTTGTGTGATGATAATAATAATAAATTATCGGCACAAATGAGGTGATAAAAAGGCTTTACAGCCATGCTAGTGGTTCTGTGAGTGCGCCAGTGCTTTGAGTTAAATGCTAATGTTCTTCAGTACATATTTAACAGGTTCACCATCTTAGTTTTTTTTATTTCTTAATTAGCACTACAAAGTACAAGGCTGATGGGAATTGTGTTAGTTTTTAGTCTTAAATCAAAGTATTTGGCAAATTACATCTTTGACCTGGTGATGGCACTAGGTGGAAAAGTTCTTACCAGAGCAGGGGCGTGGTAAGAACTTTTCTGGTGGCGTGAGATCACCAAAATCTGTAGGATTAATCCTCAGGTGTTCATGACTATCTGTTCAAAACTTCATACCAATCCATCCAGTAGATTTAATAATATTTAATTCTGGACCAAAGTAGTGGAGGAACTGACAGACAGAAGGTGATTGCCACCCATAGAGCAACGACACTCACGTGGCTAAAAATACTATACATTTCAGGTTTATTTATCATACACAGGGTCAGCAATACAAAGAGGAACCAGTCAGCTCAGCAATATAAGTAAAATACAAAATATACTAAAATAGAATATAGAAAATATGTTTGAATCTTATCTAAACATTGCACAAGGCACAAGTACATATGATTATACTATAGAAATAATAAAATATTGATTGTAAGAGTAAAGTGACAAATTTGCAGACAGAGTAAAGTGACAAAGGTGTTTTACAAAGAATTGAACAAAGAAGTATCTAAAGTGGCACTAACAGTCTTTCAGTTGGATTGCATGTTTTTCACATAGTCTGTAGTTAATATGAACCATTTATTTTCTGAACTCTGTGCATAATAATATTTTGGACTCCTATCTGTGTGTCTCAGTCCCTCAGGATGTACATTCTGGGGGAAGAAGCCATGGTCTCAAACCCGCAAGGTTCTGTGGCAGGTGGGCATGTTGCTCGGAGCACCAGTGGTCATCTCCCTCATAGCGGGCATCGCCATCCCAGTCATCATTGTGGGCATACCAATCTACATGGGCCGCAAGGTACGAAACAGTCAGTTAATCTCATGTCACGTCAATCCACTGGTTTGAGTTGGGTGTATTTATTTTCTGTGTGACTGGTTGGGTTTGTGCAAGTGTCAGCAAAGACGGCAGATAGTTCAAAATATACAAACTGCTCCCATACAGCTCTCGAGAATGTATAATATGAACAAATAATCAGAATATTTTATTCTGAATCAACCAATATCTTCCATCATTTTGTATCTAAAATAATCAACAGATGTAAAATCATGTTAGAGCTCTGTGATAACTTATCCAGGTCTCACAGGGTGGTATGCTTTCCCCCTGATGCATGCTGGGATGCATATATAAATGACAGGAATAAGTGGTTGCAGGGAATGAAAACAACAACAAGGAACAAATGAAATTTCCATTATCTAATTTATGGTTTATTTATGCCTTCCAGGTCCATGGTCGCTGTAAGAAAAACAATATCTCAGGAAGTAAGCACTACTTAACCGTGGCAAGTGGGGTGATGATGTCAGTGTTTGTGTCGCCAGTCATAGCAGCTGTCACTGTGGGTAAGGAACAAACAACAACATGGCCACCTTCTGTCTATGTCACTGAGAAGAGTAATCAAAGAAGAAAAGAAGAAACTAGATGAAATTGCAACAGTATATAATAAAATTCTAATATTTGAGGAAAATATTTATGTAAATCAAAAAGGTATTAAAGATAAAGATGATCCATGTGGGTTTGACCGCCACATTGCCCAGATAGCAAATATTTTGGCTGTATTATGGCATACATTTGGCATTTTTGGCTTTCTTTTGGCATTAAGAAAGCCTTTTGGCTTAACTGTGGTATGATTAGGGTTATCCATAATAGATAAGGAGGCGCCGGCAATATATGGCTGAGTTAAGGCATATTTATGACATGCCAGAAGATTGGGTGTGAGCGGGAACAGCTGATTTGGGGCTTTTCTGGGACATTTATGGCTATATTTTGGAAGTCCACAATTTGTTTTGGGTGAATTTTGGCTCCCTTTTGGTATGATTTTGGTTTTCCTAATTTGGGCCATTTTTGGCCCAGACATCCACCCATAACCTTGCCAAAATGACAAGCCAGATTTGGGCCAAAGCGAAGCCAAAAGATTTTTGCTATCTGGGTGGCTGCTCGCCATGTATTGTCCCAGATCATTCCATCCATAATATTAACTCTGGACCATAGACTGTATAAAACGTGGACGTATAATCAGTGACATTACCCACAGCTTTTCTGATGAGCTGTTGTGTAGCTCATGGGTGGTTATGGCCTTCTTCATCTTGGCATTTGTCTATCAGGATCCCAGTTAATATAAAAAACGGGCAAAGGTTTCTCAAATAAACCACAAGCGGCCACACTTTTAATTAAGCAAAACTTTTTTTTTTTTTTTGATTATTTTTGGGGGCTTTTTATGCCTTTAGTGATAGGACAGCTGAAGGTAGACAGGAAGCAGGGGGGCAGACAGAGGGGGAATGACACGCAGCAAATGGCCGTTCGATGCGGGATTCCAACCGGGGCCAGCTGCAGCGAGGACTGTAGCCTCCACACACGGGGCGGCCACTTAACCACTACGCTTAAGCAAAACTTTAAGACTTAATATAATTTGAACTGGTGAGTTATATGAAAAATGTGTACTAGTGTTGTAATACTGTTTTTTAGGGTAAATCAGCTAAAAACCCAAAAGCTTTTTTTTTGTACCAGGGTGTAAACATGTCTTATGGAGATTGACTCCTTCTGTAGCCAACCTCAAGTGGCCAATAAAGGAACTGCAGGTTTTGACACTAAGTAGGAGTGAGGAAAGAAGTGAATAAGAAGAACAGAGGGAACCCCATGCTGATTCAAAGACAAAGTCTGACTGGCCTATCACCACCACTAAAGCTAACTGATTAACATGTTATATGTTGATGTTGTTTTTTTATGTGCAGAAATTGTCCGTGAAAGCAAAACATGATTTTTTACGCTGTTCTTGTCCCAGTACATGGATGTTGTTACTTTTCCAACTGAGTTAATTGAGTTAGCTAACTAAGCTGCCGCTGGCAGGAGCTCCATATTCACCATAAGAAAACACATGAGCGTCTATTCCTTTAATGAAATCACGAGTATGTAATGCATCCAAACATAGCAGTTGATTTCATTACCACACACATACACATGTCTCTGAAGGCTTTGCTGAAGGAAACATTTGCGGCTGTTACAGAAATCCTTAAAGCTTCTGCAGCCTCTCAGCTTCCCTCTGCAGTGTCACGACCGTCACTGTACCGCACAATGACGGGCCCTCCCTTTGCACACACTCAAACACATTCAGCTGTACTGTACACTCTTTACTCTCACCTCCTACCCCTGTGTACACCCCCCCTGCACTTGCATCCCTATTTTTTCCCACTCTGTTTTCACTCTCACTTTCTCTCCGCCATATATTTTCTCACATCTCCTCTGTTTCGTGCTCTCACTGCCACTATACTTGATGTTTTGTTTCTCATATTTCAGTCACAGCTCCCTGTCTTTGACTCACACCATCTCGCGTTCACTCCCCTCTTTCTGTCAACTGTTTGGCTGGCAGGCTCATCCACTTGCCCTGGTTTTACCCCGCTGCCGAGTCAATGGCGACCCAGTGTTCCCGCTGTGTTAATGATGTCCCTTTGTTTGGTTGGCACCATGCTTTGTGTTGCCAAATTCCTATCTCAATCACAGGTTGCATAATCACACAGAGCCTCCCAGCGCTGTGTGATCACTGCTCATCGAGTCAGGGGGCTTGTTGAAAGTACTTTTGTGAAGGTTATGAAGGGGAGAGGGGATAAATCAAACATATGAAAGACAATTAGCTTTGCTGGAGTAGTTATACACTGCTGTCTTCTCATTTTGATTTGACATAAAGACAGGTGATCCATCAAAGTGAAACTTCATTATTGTTATTTTTATTGTTTTGCCATAATAAAATATAAATATGTCTTTTACAGGAGTGTTCTGGACAACATAGAAGAGATGGGACATAAAGCATAATGGCTTCGAAACAAAAAGTATATCACAGATCACATAAGATCAAAAAGATAAAACAAGCCAGAATGAAGTAACAAAAAACAACATAAAAAAACAGATATGGAGTCGATTTTTATTCCTAAAATATAAAAAAATTAAATGTATGAATATTGCTAAATCGGCTTGCCTCCATTTAAAAGAGAATGGATAGTTCTCAGCAATATTCGGAACGACAAAATTGCATAAATATGGAGATTAAGATACCAAGAATAGCTTTGTAGATCAGTGTGTTTCCACAACTTTGTTGTGTGCGGTCCACAGAGAGACGGGACGGCTCCCTCTTGTGTTTGTTTTGTGTATAGTAGTGACAATGTGATGGTATTTAAAGGAGCACTCCACTAATTTAACATAAAAGAGCATTTGCTAGTGACGTTGAGTAATCCTCCTCCTGTGACATGAGCTGTGTAATGTGTTCTGTGGAGTTTGAAAGACGGGATGATGATGGAGGGTCCACTAAATGATTGTCTTCTAAAAACTTAAGACAAATCCTTTTAGCATGGCTTTTATTTAAGGTGCCTTTTTGTATGGTTTGTTGATTTGGTTTTTAATTTTTATGCAATTGTTGTTCTTTAACTTTTTGTTTTTCTTACTGGCTTTTTAAAATGTATTAATTAAATTATTATTATTATTATTATTTATTATATTATTATTTAACTCTATCATTGTTGTACATTTCGTTTTATTTTTCTCTGCGAAGCACTTTGAGCTGCATGCTACATAACGGTGCTACATAAATAAACAAATTATTGAGTTTTGGTGGATATGGGAAGTCTAGAACCAGTTTCTTTAGTGTCTGACCCATTTTACGGATTCAAATCCAGGGGATATTTTAGCCTCTGCTGCACATAATTTTTTGATTTCTTTCTTTCAAGCCAGCTTTATTAAAATGCAATATTAAATCTCATAGAATACCCTTTCAATAATCATTTGTAAGTAAAATATACTTTGGCTCTAACTCTAAACAAATGATTTTGAGATATATATTCTGAATAGGTCTTCTTATACTTTTCTGTTTTCTTGCAGGTGTGGGTGTGCCGCTAATGCTGACATATGTCTATGGGGTCGTTCCCATGTCACTCTGTAGGAATGGTTGGTGCCGAGCACAGAGTGAGCCCCCTGAAACACACAAAATCCAACTGGAGGACTTAGCCAGCTGTGAGTACAGACATTTTGACATTCCAGGACATATGGTCAGGTTTAGGGCTTATTCACTTTCTCAGCACCAGAGGAGGAGCTGGAGGCAATTAGCTCATCTTAGCATGAAGAATGGGAGCAGAGGCTTCAAAAATCTGCCTCTAACAGCATCACTAAAGCTCGGTAATTAAAATGTTGTATTTGGATCTTTGTATAATCCGTACACAAACTGCAAGATAAAACTGACAAGCTGTTGTTTTGTGGGGAGATAAATCCTGGAACTGCGCATCAGCCAGACTTCTTGTAGTCTCCAGTGGTTGCTTGGCAGCGGCAACAAAACTCAAGAAAGTAACTGTTACTGTTTGTGTTGGTTCAAACAAACAGTTAGTGCATATATCTTATCTGAGGTGCTGGTACTGTAGGCAGTTAGAGAGACCAACTGTTTCCCCTGTTTCAGTCTGTATGCTGGGCTAAGATAATCATCTCCTGGCTTCATATAATAAAGAGTAAACAAATGCAAATAAGTGTATATGCCGAATTATAGAGCCGTGCTTCAATAACTGTGTAGTTAATTTAGGTCTTAGATCTACATAAGAACTAGGTGCATTGTAATTTCTGCTCCAAAGTGTGCCCTGATCTGATGAAGTTTCAACTTCTCTTATAGATCTTCTATTCTCTCATGTAGTCAGTGACCACTGGACGGGTCAGAACAACTCAACGGCCAGCGACACCAGCGTCCAAGAAGTCAGAGTCAGTATACAGGAAGTGGGCGTACTCCCCAGTACAAGCACTACTCCTCCAGAGCTAGATATCTATGAGGAATTGGATGAAGCCACAAAACATCACGGATACACCCAGCATGACAGCCAATCAAACTGCGAGGTGGCTATTGTGCCTGACAGCAACACTGATGACAAAGAAGCACTTCCTTTGAGGTAAATGTTCCCTCTGTCTCCTGCTAGAATTGGATGGATCGCTGTGAAATTGTTGAGAGTTAACTGGTGATCATTAAACTTTTCATCAAGCGCCGCCATCAGGTCAAAAATATAGTTATCCAATGTATGTCCAGTTATTTGCTTTAGGGCCAAAACACACATAAAACTAATGTCATTCATGAGCCTCAATACCTTAATTTAAGCATCTCAAGTCATGATTTTGTTTATTGTCGAGCAGCTTTATATTGACTTCTTTATATGTTTCAATGTCACCACAGGGAAGGAACCAATATTGAGGTCCGTGTGGAAATTGAGACCCATCCCAGAGGCGCCCGTCAGTCCAGCCTAAGTAGCATCCTGTCTAGCCGAAGCTTGTCGGTGGAGTCTCTGGGACAATCGCAGTCCCAGTCCCAAGACTACCTGTGTGCCTCAGAACTGGAAGAAAGACGAGAGGGTGGAGAAGGAGGAGAAGGAGAGGAGCAGGAGGGAAGAGAGAAACCAGGAGGGGAAGCAGGAGGAGACAACGGGACAGTTTACCCAGTCTTTGAAATAGACGGTGTATGAGGTCCTCCAGTGCAGGTTTTGTACTTGGTTGAAGATTAGTCAGGTTTTATGGAAATAATCCATGGGCTGACGTGTCACCGGATTGACCTGAAAATCGTTGTCCAAGGCCACCTCCTGCTTGTAAGACAGGCCCTCCCACCAGTTGCCTTCTAGCTCCAGCCTCTAAGGAAGACGCGGGTTTAGAGAGAGCAAATGAAAAACATGAGAGCGTGCGTGAGAGTGTGTGTATGAGATAGCATGAGACTATGACATAAGAAATTGGAGGGGGGTAAATTGTAAAAGCAGACAGGATAGCATCCATCAGTGAATCTAAAACAGAAGTGACTGAGAGCATGTTAGCTGACTAGTTCAGTCTGTTTTTTTCTATGTTGTCCTTTTCTGAAAGAGACTACCTTATACTCCCCCTCTATGATAAATCTTTCATGAAGCCCTCTCTTCGTCTGGCTGTACTCTTATACTTCTTCTAGTGACCTCACCTCTTTCTTCACACTCCCTTTACAAATAAAGAGACCACCCCCACAAGCATGATTTGTTTTATGGGGGAATTAAGAATCTAACAACTGTCGTGTCACCGAGTAAATATAAAATAATTCTCAAGCCAAGTTGCAAGACAGTAGTGGTGATTTCTTTCTACCTTAGAAAATATATTTCCAATATTTTAAGATGCAGTCGTCACACCTGAATTGGGCGACCTTAAACGGACGACGCATGCTTCACTGTTGGATGACTCTTGGGAAAGAAGTCCAGTTGAAAATGACATCTGAAAACTGTTGAAACCTGTAACTGTTGTTCTCTATTGGAGTCCAAAGTGCTCTGTGACATTATGGCCATGACTGAATTGACCAGAGGGCTTATAAATATCATTAATCTATTAATCTTAAATCCACAGTCTTCCATGGAAGGAGACAGGGCAGCAATGTCACTTTTGCATTGTTTTAGTGCAGCTTTTAGCCTTCAAGAGGCTGTTTCCTTATAAACTGTGGAGGGAGACATTGCTTCAGTTTGTAAAAAAAAAAAAAAGACAAAAAAAAAACATGGCAGCAACACTGCAGACTTTTTCTGAAGAGTCTTAAATTTTAAAAGTAGCTGCATGATTCTGCTACTTTTGCTGTGTATCCAGGTTGACACATGAAAACACACGAGCGGATTCATACACGCACACTCACTCACACACATACGCATATGCCCACACGCACAGCAGTAATGTGTAGTTGCAGTAGTGTGCGCCGCTGAGAGCATTTAAATATAAAAGACCCTCTCAAATGATCACAGAGCACCAAAATTACAACAGCAGCATGCCACCTCAGGCTAAACTCTTAATAACCCCTTCTAGATGATTTATGAGAAATACATGACTATACATGCTCTGCTTAGTTTCCTGAGTGTGAAATACTCGTGAGAGATGACTTTATAACCTGTGCTGGGTTGTGGAGAGAAATGAAATAAAGATTTCACCATGAAGGACAAAAACACATGTTTTGATTCTGTCACAACCTGATTTATCATCAGTGGAGTTGGTGAGTTTCCCTATAAGACACATGTGGACATATTTTGGGACATTTTGCCTTTATTGCATAGCTTCACAGTATATGTACAGACAGGAAACTGATGGGTGTGTTAAACATCTTAAAGCAGTGGTTCTGAATATTTTATTAGGTTTTAAAAGTCTACTTCAACACACAGCGACACATTTTTGTGTTATTTAAATCCTTCCTGAAGTGAAATGATCCAGAAAAAAAAGCAAAGATTAGAGAAACATCTGGAAAGACCGTCAATCATTTTATGGCCCATCAGATACATTTCATGACCCCCTTGTGGATGTCTGGATCCTCAGATTGGGAACCACTGTTTTAGACTGCTTGGTCACCAGCAGACCCATAATTATTTATTAGTATATGACTGGTAATTCAAAGTTTATTTTGTCAAATAAAAGTTACTATAAGTTTAATATACATTAACTACTAAAATGAATGTGAAGTAAGTAATAAGATTTATGTAATAGCACTAATAATGTAGTAGCCAGGTTTATGCCCAAACCCAACGGCGAAAATGAATGCAGTCATTTTGAGTTTATTAATACTATTATATAAATCTTATTACTTGCTTCACATTAAGTTTGATTAAGTGGATGGACATTTTCTATGCAATTGAAATGTATAAATGGCCTAAAACAAACAAACAAACAAAACCCAAGAAACAAAAAAGTAAAAAAAATATAAAAGAAATAAAAAAAAGTAACAACAGTCTTGTAATAACTGGTTGCGATCGGTAGAGGACGCCAGCATACAAAAAAACATTTGAAGCATTTGTTTAAAAAAAGAAGCTTGTAGTTTATTTATTCACAGAAGTCCTCCTTAAGATCTTGGACTTAAAAATAGCAATGGCACAGTGTGGAAACTCTATAGTTACTGTACCAAAAGTACTCGTTATTCAGAATGAACATTTCAGAATAATCTAGGCTGTATCATATTGTTGGATACTTATTGGATGCAGTAACATAATTTCAATGTATACCTGGTACAGGTAGGGCATATTTTAATTACTTGCTATACTGCTGTGTAGCTTGTGATCAGGTTTGAGCTGTAATAATACACCGTAATGTATTTGTTGATTATATTTTGTATAATTAACCAGAATATCTTAAGTAATCAGATAAATGTAGTCAAGTAAAAAGTATAATATTTCTTTTATACTCTTTTTATTTCCATCTGAGATGTAGCGGAGAAGAAATACAGTGACCGGCCACTTCATTAGTTACTCTTTTAACTAATTATATTGTATAATATTTTGCCCACCTCATTTACATACATGAGAAAGCTATAACATTAAAACAACATAATGCAGTCCAGTTTAACATCAACAACACAATACATACCAACAATAATAAACATAGAAGTTTAATTATAAAACATAGAAGTTTAATTTATTAACTTCTCTGACATTATTAAGGTCCATAAAAGACGATTTATGGCAGAGTTGTTGTATTGGATCACATTGGAATTGTACCTAATGGTCAGTTTATAGTATTAGTAATAGTAAGTGGCATAAAATGGACATTTGCACATTTCAGGCCAAACATTAAACACATTAAAGGATAATAATTCAAAACTTGACGACAGTGCCTCTAAGTGAGACTAAGTAATTAACACTGCAGTCATGTTGTGATGATGCTCTCTCCCTCACAGTGAAGAAGCCTCCTCTCTGGGAGGTGATCAGGTTGGGAGGACACGCCCTTAACTTTGGGAGGGTGCAGGAGGTGCACATGCTGCTCCTCAGCTGCTGATCAGTCTCTTGTTGGGAGAGCAAAGCTCAGATATTCAGGGTGGGAACTTGAGAACAGTGAGTGTTGCTTTTTTTCTTTGGCACATCCGCCGTCGAGCTCAGCTTGCTTGTAATTTACCACCTCCCCGTGGTCCCGGAGATTTGGGGGGGGGCGGGGATCCACCTGCCACACACACACACACCTCGGGATGGATGCCCTCAAATCCGCCGGCAGAGCGATTATCAAGAGCCCCGGAGTTCCGCGGCACACATGGGGAACTTCAAAACACGAAAGTGAGTGAGAGACAGCGTGTGTGGTGACATGTTTGGATTTGATACAGATGATGCAGAGATGCAGAGGTTTGGTGATGGGAGGTAAAATGGGAAGAAGGACAGGATGAGCCCCCCGGCTGATCGTTAACGGACTGTTGACCGAGCTTTTGTTTGTCTTGTTGCAAAATGTATCTGTGCAGGATGTGCTGTGCTATGAAAGGATGCATAGATACAAGCTGTAGTATGTGCTGTGTGTCGACGTGATACACAAAAAAATTAGTCGAGTGGTCGATCAACCGAAAGAAATTGATCGGCAAAAGTTTTTATAGTCGATTAATCGTTCCAATGATCTTAATCAAGCAGAAAAAGGCATGTATTTTCTCCACTTGTAGTTATTTGCTGTTTATTTGTCATTTTGAGTTGAATATTTTGGGGTTTTCTTTGACTGTTTGTTGGATAAAACAACATTAGTTTGGGACATTTGGACTCCTGGTGGGAATTTTTCACTTTATTTAGAAATTTCATGGAGTGAACGATCAATAAAATTCAAAAAACAGATTTCCGGTGTTCAAAAATAATTAGTTTCAGCCCTAAAGTTAAATGCTGAACTGAAATTTACATCAATTCAGATAATTTAATACCTTACAAGTCCATTGTGTAAGATTGTAGGGGGCTTTATCACCTGACTGAGCCTGTAATATCAGGAGACTTTTATATTGACAAATCATCCAATCCATTAGAATTGTATATTTCCGAGCTAATCAATGCCTTATTGATTCTGGCGTGTTTTTCTCACGGTTGCACCTTTCAAAACAATGTCAATGTCTCTGCTTTTACGCTGCTGGAAGCTTGAAATAAGAAGGAATAATGGCAGGGAAGAAGAAATGATCCAGTGCGCCGCTTCATTTCACAAAGAAAGATGACAGCAGTGTCTGTAGATATTATTTCAAACAGATTATGTGATTCTTGGATACTTGAACAGCGTTGATTTTAATTTTAGAAATGAAAATCAATGCTGTACAAATATTCTCCAATTTCATACAATTTACATGATGACAGACAGCTTGTAACTACAGCCAGCACATTGTACACTGTATTCAGACTTGGAGACAGTAAAACAGTTGCCTTAATCATGAAAAGAAACAATAAATGGCTCAGGAATCAATAAGGAAATCAATAAAGATGGATCAATAAGCAAGAATTGACAATGGCGTTGGTCCATCTCTATTTACAGGGTCCTCCTTCACGTTGTTTCCATAGTAGCCCAGATCAGACAAACCTTCTGACGTTTTGTGGTCACCATAGTTTCTCCTAAATGTTGGGAATGAGATAGTGAGGCGAGGCGGCTTCAATTGCCAGTTAAACCGCTAGATGCCCCTAAATCCTACACGTGGGTCCTTTTTTTTTTTAAGGAGGATGTAATAGGATATATTCTATAACCATTTTTCATACAGTTTGTGAGGGACAATCATGAGGTAGTTCACGGTATAATGCTGCACCACTTGAAATAAAATCCTGTGTATTTTTCGGCAATACATTAAGAAATATAGTCCCTACTGGAAAACTCTGTCTTTTAGGATGTTGTCTAAACCACAGAGGTCAATTATGAACAACTTGAAATAGATATCTTCAAAACACAACCAGTACTTTGAATAAACTTCACTGTTTGCTCTGAGTTTTTCCAATTATTCCGATAATATTCTACAAACTGTGCAAGGTTGCTCCTTGGTTACTACAGTGTGAAGTACAGGAGGTTGTGAAGCACGGACTGGGTCGGGGTCAGAGCGGCAAACCTCGTCCCATCATCGGTGACAGGCGTAGTGAGAGGCTGCTCTGCTTGCCCTGCAGCTCTGCTGTCTCACTGATGTGTGAAGTGTTGTCTTGAATGCTCTCACCCTGCAGCTCCGTCGCCTGCAAAGCTTCTCACTGCTATAAATGCAGGCATGCTGCTTTTGCCTCCTCCTGTATCCCTGCTTGGTGAATAATCAGCCGCCCGTGCCAGCTTCCATTTAAACATGACTGATTCATTTCACAGCCAGGAAGATGTTTGGATTTCTTCTCTCTAGGAAATGGTCTGCATAAATTATTGAATATTCAGTATTGAATGTTGGATTTAAAAGTTTTCTTATTGGATTAGGGCTTTAATGAGTCTCTTTGGTGGCTTTCACGCTTTATGTTTCTGATTGTGAGCACAGGACGTCAACATTAATTGACAGGTTGCACTAAAACTTCTGATGTTGGTTTCTCAAACACTGATGGATGGGAGTCATTATTTTTCCTAAGCGTCACCATATTCTCCATCATCACCATGGTGACTTGGTAACACATGATGAACAAAAGCTGACAAACAAACCGTCAGCGTGTTTAATTGAAAGACATTGTCTGTGTCACATTGTCAGAAGGAGCCTCTGCATTCTGCCTTTCTTCTCTTAATGTTACTGGCGTCAGAAAGAAAGGGAGGCAAACGGCAGAACGATCTTGTCAGAAGCAAGAAAACAGCTTCAAGATTTTAGTGCTTCATGACAGAAGCAGTTTGTGTCCAGGAGCCACTAGAGAAATCAGGCTGGAGGGGAAAAAAAAAAAAGAACACAGCAGTCACAAACAGTCCAGACAGACAGGGTGACTGCTGATGTCCAGAAGCTACTTAACAGGCAATTTGGAGAGAGGACAGCGTTTGCATGCCAGCGTGTGGCAATGCGTCAAAGCCGGCTGTCGGAATGCAAATAAGGCAACATTGCAGCTGCTTGGCACATTCCCACAAATTGGGTGTGAGTAAAGTTTTAAAAAAAAGAGAGATGAATTATTTGCCTCCTGTCTACTGACTGGAGGAAATTTCATGCAGAATGTTAATGACAATATAGAAGTTGATTTGTGGATAAACTCTACATTAACTGCACCTTGCCAAGTAGTTATAGAGTGAGATTATGTCGAGGCATAATGTAAGGACTTAGTAATGGGAAATCAATATCATAATGAATTTTAATTATCACCAGGGCAGTTGAGTTTTTTATGGAAGTTAAATATCCGTGTTCAAGAATTAGTGCTTTGTCATAAATGTGGGGGTGAGATGTGACAGGGGCATTTTTTACTACATACTACAACATGATTCATTTGGTTAGCACCTGACCTTTCTGTGAGCACCACTGTAAGGTCGAACATTTCCCTTGACCGACACCTCAATGAACAATGTGTCTCAAAAACCCCTTTCAGACTTCCCTTTTTACATTCATGGTGATTTTACATGTCGGGCCCTAGGGTGAGTATCTCTTACGCAACTCTCATGAGAACATGTGAACAGGAAACATTGTTCTTTCTTGATCCCAGCACTTTCCTGCAGGGTCACTGTTCTCTCTCGTGCACCAGGTGCTGAACATTGCACAAGCATTGTGACTTGTTTCGTAAGGGTTCTGTCAAGTCTAAAGAAACACATAACAGACCTACTGTATGTCTAAATGCCGTTATTTAACGGATAGATGAATCCAGCAATGTTACGTGTTTATGTCTGAAAAGGGCTACAAAAGCAATCCTGGATTTTCATGAAATTCACTGTAGATTTATCCATTAGGGTTGCAAAATTCTGGTTATTTTCAAAGTTGGAAACTTTCAATGGGAATTAACAGGAAAAAATGGGACTAAACACACAGAATTGTGATATTTATGAGCCTTATGCTAGCTAACCCCCAGTTACTAAATGCCCACCAATTTCCAGTTAATACCCATAAATTTCCATAATTCTCATGGAAAGTTTCCAATTTGGAATCTTAATTTCCATAATTCTCATGGAAAGTTTCCAATTTGGAATCTTTCCAAAATCTCCCAGCTTAACTTCCCATGGACAGTTTCTGGAAATTTACTAGGAAATTGTCCACCCTTTTGCAACGCTAATACCCATGGCTCTGTGCATGGTAACCTCATTTTTTTTTTATGCACCAAAACATTAATTCAACAAACCGATTTGTTGTTTGGTTCTCAAAGTACTTTTTAATACTGCATTTAACGGACCATGTATGAGTCTGACTGATCCATTACTGCCTGTTTATTACTATTGATTACAGCCATATATCTTCCAGGCTATACTAGCCATGCGAAGAGGCAACATGATTTCATTTTCACCCTCCCTTCTAATATAAAAAAGATCTATTTCTGGACATGTATGAAGTCACTCTTCAGTTCCTTGGCCAGCAAAAAAACTGACATGTACAGCACTTCCCCATCTCCCCTTGTGGCCTTGCCTTGTCATCTGTTGAGGTCAAAGCCGCTGGCAGGACGGAAGAGGACGCAGCATGTGCCTGGAGTACAAGCCATCCCTTTGGATCCAATCACATAGAAGCAGTACGCACCTCTCTGTATCTCAGAAGTCACACACACTTGCCCTTGGCTCCAAGGACATCCACGCTGTACGGTCTGCATCAATTTGTGTAGCTTTGGGACAGATTGAGTTGAATCCAATAGGACTGTGTCTCTGTGGGTTTGAGATTGTTTTTGTAATTATTTTAGTGGTGCAAATACAATAGCTTTCATCTGCTGCGCAGCCGTGTGATCAATATGGAAGAAAAAAAAATGAAAATAACTAGCTTCATTTAGTTCTTGAATACACATATCAAGTGTGCCGCTGTTATATTCTCAGGCTTTATTGCTTTGTGGAAAATGTCAGAATATGCAGTTTGTATTGCTGTGCTCTGCAGTCCAGAGAAGAGTTTGATCTGAAATTACTGGACTCAACAGTCATTATGTTTCGACTGGCTGGAAACTCTGGCAGTGAATACAGCCTGCAGTGGTATTAAACCTGATGGGGGGCTTGACTGAATGACATGCAGGAGGCAGTGGTGTCAGTTAGCGCTGACCCTCGAGGAGCAATTATCTCTCAATGGCTCGTTAAGTTTTAGGAACCCATGAGGAGGAAAATGGTGGGAATATGCAGGATAACGATGATGGAGGTTGGGATTAGTGTGGGAGATTCCTTTGCTTTCAATGTGAAGGAAAATATGAGTTGATACTAGGCACTGATGGAGTGTTTGAATTTGTGTTATGATGCAGAATAATTATCAAATACTGCTTTGTGTACCAAATCCACTTTATTCTGGCTGTGTAGGCTGGGGAAACTCATTTAAAAAGAGATGTTATATCAAATTACAGAAAACATGTTTTCTAACCACCATTAGTGATAGCCAATGACAATGGACAGAGCCTGAGTGATGTCACCCATAGGTTTCTGAGGCGCTGTTTTGAAACCGAAAAATATGTGACGCTGGCCGGCCATGTTAGACACACTGCTTCTTTCGCCTCCCGCCTAATCTAAATATTGGCAAAGACGTGGTTTATCAGCAGACCTGAGGTTGGCCGAATGACGCCTGGGTGCTTGAATAAGCCATCTCTAACGGTACTTGCCTGTCAATCAAGCGGTCACGCTGTTAATTATGCATAACCTTAAGCCTTAATTTCATTAAATGCTCTCACAGTTGTCATGAACTGTGAAATTGGCTATAGAGACCAAAACCGTTGTCTGAACCAGGCTGTAAACAAGTTTTTTTTTTTTTCGTTTGTTTTTGTTAAGATATTTTTTTGTCCTTTTTCACACGTTATTGTATAGCAACAGCTGAAGAGCGACAGGAATGTGGGGATAGAGATGGAGAATGACATGCAGCAAAGGGCCACAGGTCGGATTCGAACCCTGCCCTACCAACTGAGCTAAACAACACCCAAACTTGTTTATTTCTGCTGTGAATTTGAACGTTTGTATTATGGAGATTTGTATTACTGTATGGAGAAGTGGCCGCTCGAGTAATTACAATTTTTAGCACTTCCGCATTGGCTTCATTTTCCAGCATCGGATGTTGCCGCTTGGTGATAACCGCAAGCAGATATCTGCCAATTATCTGTTTTTCTATAGATAGATAGATATATGGGATTATTTCTGAGTTTTCAGCTGCCACCAGAATGTAATTTTGTTTGTATTTTTCATAAAGCAGCAGCTAATAATTATTTTCACTGAATAATGTGTCAATTATTATTTTTATTTTTTTTCATCAGTTGTTTATCTGTAAAATGTCAGAAGTAGTGAAAATATGTCTCTAAGGTTCTCAGAGTCCATGGTGATGTGTTCAAATATCTGTTTTTGCCTGAATAACAGTCCAGTTTTTTTTTGCTATGAAAAAGTTTATAGTGGAAGGATTTGTATTCCATTTTCACTGCCTGAATGCTTTCAGTGGTTAGCCCTCCTGGATGATGTACAGGGAAGGTTGAATTTGCATAGAGTACATGACCTTTTTACAGCAGTGCCCTGTTTATAGTAGTAAACACACACACACGCACACAAAATGTACCAAGAACAGACAGACAGAAAGAGGAAAAAGGGACAAAAATCAGGCTTGAAGGTACAGAGTGTTTTCATTTTTAGGTGGCTTTGCAGAACATCTCATGCTGAAACAGTAGAATCTATAAAAAGTACTACAGTATATTATTCCTGTATTAGTTTTAGTACAAGGTTTCTAAAGCATCAGTGTGTCTGTCTGATAAATAGCTCTGGCACCAGGCATCACTTCCAAAGCCAACAAAGGATCATCTTTGTAAAAGTGAAACTTTATCAACCTACAGTACATTAAACTGTTGGCACTATGTGCTTTCTAAACCATGAATCATTTCGAAGGATTCAAAAGATTCATGTTGTTTTTATAACCTCGCGATCTAACATTTTCAGTCATGCTGAAGAAAAAAAATGGTTATTGCATCTTGCACTCAGCAGCACCTTTACAGAATCTGCAGTTATTTGATAGACCGGGTTAAGCCAATATGTGCTCTTAGCTGTGCTTCAGTGTATAAGTGTATCATTTCCCACCTATACTCTGCATAATTCATGCTCACACACTCATCCGTCTCACCAGTCGCAGGATAGATAAGTGCTGCTAATGAGTTTTCATGCAACGTTTTTAAAGATTAGCAGCAGCCAAAGTTGTGAGGTGCTGCATGCGGGGTAGCCATGATATAAGTTATTTAAACCCACAGTGTGTCCCCTTAGGGTCCTTTTTTAAATTCATGGCTCAAAAAAATAATAATCTAGACTTCATTTGTACTTCATAACTTCAGTGATTTCCCTTTTTAAGCGCATGTTTAAAAAATGACTCAGTGAGCAAGATGTATGAATGCAGTTTTATTCAGTTGTATGAATAATAGCAGAGAGGTTTTGCGTCAGTGCATGACCTTTTTGACTCGACTCTGGCCGGAAGAGAACTACATGAGCTAAATCCCCCCCCAACAGTCTGATTAGTTGGATTATTGTCAAGCACAGCTACCTCAGTGACAGCTCTGCACAGACTGGTCTGCTTCCCACTCGGCTTTTTTCTTAGTTTTTAAGTCCTCTGAGATTTTCTTTGCATTTTTTAGTGTCTTCAGTCTCTTTTTTCTGACCTTTCCTCTAACTGCAACATCGGGTCAATATTTCACTTTTGTCCATCAGCTGTAGTGTTAATCACAACCCTGACCTCAAACTGAGATGGTGAACATTGTAAACATTATACCTGCTAAACATTATCTTTTTAGCATTGCCATTGTAAGCCATGGACGAGGACAGGATATTCTTATGAACTCTGCTCAGTGCTGCATCAAGCAAAACAGTTTGATTTCCGGGCATGAAATTACCTGGATCTTCCGCATGGCATGGCCCATAGATAAAGTACGCTACAGACTAACTTCCAGTTTAGCCCTCTGCTTACTTGAATGGGGATAAATTGATTTAATTGTAGACCTTTAAATGCTATCGGACAAAATTAATGAAACTCTTGACAGTGAAGTCATTTTGCGAGTAGGAATTTTATATTCTAGCATGCCACATGGAGGTTACTTAGGGTCAGGCTTCGTGAGGTCGCTGTAGGGACAGTGTTAAACCAACAGAATAACGCAGAAGCTTCTAAAGAGTCCGATAACTTTATCGGACCACTAAAGTGTCAACACGTTTCCTGTTTGTATATGATATAATGACCAATGAGAGACATTGAGTAGAATCATGTCATGAGTATATTGATAAATTCTCACAAAATGTATCAGTTATAGCCACTTCTTTCTCAATGTAAGATTATTTTTTTTAAATGGACCAGGGGGCATCATGTTATGGAGGCCATTGCTGTATATCACTGGCTTTTTCTGGGGGGCTTGTTGCGTGCATGTTAGCATCTTTACGTTAGCATTTAGTTTAAAGAACTGTAGTGTTGAAGTACCGGATTAAGACTCTCAGTTTCGTTAGCCTCTGTCTTTATATCTTTTCAGTCCGGTGTCCTATGGGTAGTTGCGACAGTGTGTGTTGGTTGAAAAATGTGTGTACCAATCTGTCTGTGAATCTGTTATCTGTTTGTTTTCCATCAACCTCTTCTGAATCCAGTTCAGACTACAAAGGTGCTGTTTGGCATTTTCCTCAGTCAGGATTAGATACAGCATTAAATGGATTTAGGATTTCGACACGCTGAACACGGAGCAGCTTATATGAAACATATAAGCATTTTTTTTTTTTTGTTTGGGCAGGTGAGAACAATGCTATTTTAAACTTAGAGCGGGTTGACATGTGCGTCACTACACTAAATGCTCTTCTTGTAGCACTTGTCTTCTTGTTTGTTTTTTTTTACCCGGCTGTTGCTATGGGTATTTTTGAAATTTAATAATGCCTCATTCTTTTTCTGTCTTAGGTTTAAGGTTTAGTCAAAGCTTAGCGGGTGCACATCTGTCCTCTTATTCAACAACTGTCGTCTAAGTATTAATGCTTTAAAGTCTTAAACCTTAATTCTTGGTTTAAGATAACTGAAGACGTTTTAGCCCAAGATACGTTGTATCTTAGCTTCCTCTGTAGTCAAGACAAGGGAGTTAGTGGGAAGACGGTGGAACAAAGATGTGTGAAGGATCTTACAAGATGTGTGTGTGTGTGTGTGTGTGTGTGTGTGTGTTAGTGCTGCTGTCACTTTACTTACAGTGCAGGAGGTTCGGTTGGATCTATTAAAACTTATTTTTAATTTTGCTGGGAAGGTTACAGCAAATGAAAGGAGCAGCGGGTAACTTCTATATTGATTTTGTTGTATCCTCGGCTGACAATTATCCTCCAATAACTCAATTTCAGCTAATACTGGTCTTGTGCCTTGTTACATTTGATGCTGTGAGTTCATTTTATTCACTGTTGCTCTTCACAAATATTGATTTTAAAAGCCTCGGCCTCATGTTATTAAAAACTGCTCCACATCATATTCTATATTGATTTTCTTTGCGAGACCTTTGGGTGTTGTATTATGCCAAGTGCAAAACAGTATATATATGTGTGTATATATAGTATGTGTTGTAAGTGGTTATGTTTGGTAACTCATGTTCTTTTTGAAGCCTTCTAGGTGATCTAAGCCTAAATTTGATCACTGTTAGCCAGTTTAACACTGACAACCATGAGGGCATCCTTCAGTCCAACACAGACTGAATACATGCCTGGCTCCATATTTCATCTCCATGAACACTCAGACATGTAATCAAGCCACAGCTTTATGTCTTATATATAGCTCATTGTTATTCTGTTGTGTGCCATTTCTCTGGAGTGTTTTTAGCACCAACGAGGTTTCCTGGCCTGAAGTAAAGTGAATTATGCAACACAAGGAAACTGAGAGACCCTATCTTGGGAAAGTTGCCTCTTCACACTGCTGCAGCAACATACACATAGATACACACACACACACAAATGCAGATGCCAGCTTCCTGTTTAGTGTGTACTGTGACATACTAACATCCGAGTGCTCTTTCTATTTGATGTGTGTGACAGCTGTCTGTGAAATGGGGTATGCTGTCACTCGAGTCTAAGTCTTTTTTTGGGCATGGTTTCAATTGTTATTCTGTTTGTGTGTGTGATAGAGAGAGAGAGAGAGAGAGAGAGAGGGAGAAAGATTAAGTACTGCAGATGTGTGTGTGTGTGTGTGTGTGTGTGTGTGTGTGTGCAGATCAGCTGAACCTGCTCCTCCACTGGAGAGCTAAATCCCATCTACGTGTTGTGTTCGTCTGAAAAATTCAAAACCATTCCGAACACATCGTGTGCCTATCTGAGCTCAGCACCACTCACTTTTAAAAATGACTTCATACTGTCAACGTGTAAATTTAAAACCTCTGTAGCTTAGTGTATTAACGTGGTCAAGTTATCTTTAATTATTGAGATGAGCAAACAAGTTGAGATTAGTGCTTTAACTGTTTCCTCTGATCATCTTGGTATTAATTACAAAGCAGATATTGATGATCACCATTAACGTGTAAGAAAATTGCTGCTGCTCTTTACTTAAAGTTCTTTTTAGTTTGTCTGCACATCTATTTTACATAAAGGTATTTTTTTAGGTGCCCTTGGTTAAGTTGGATGAATTGCATGAATGCAGGGACCTGATTTCCACTGGGAAAGAGGGGGACATGCTCGCCTCACTTTTCTATTTTTGTCTCTCTTTGTTTCTTTTTGATTTGCACAATAACATCCCTATAAATATATATATATTTTTTCTGTTCGGCAGCTGAAATCTAGATGAGAGAAGCTCTAACTTGATAAAAAAAATTCGATAGGTTCAGAGCATTAAGCGTTATTTCTTCTGACAGGCTGAAAAAGCAGGAGAAACCCTTTTTCTACCACTAAAGATGCACAGTGCTCTTTGTTTGGATGGAAATATAAGATTATTGTAAAGCATCAAGTGTCCGTTGCCAGGCTCAGCCAACTCCTGTTCTGGTGCTCATTCCAGCATGAATCCTGCTGATAGTGCAAACACCAACACGGGTACTTTAGGCTTGACAGTCCAGGCAGAGTGTCTCTAATAGGGCAGTCGACTTTTTTTTCTCTCATGGGTTTAGTCGACTTTAGGGGGCTGCCCTAATAGTAATGTCGGTTTGTCAGTGTGTCCACCACTTTGGTTCAGGCTGACCGTTTCAATAACTGTCAGGTGGATCACCATGAAATTTTGTACAGACCCTCATAGTCCCAAAGGATGAAGTGTACTGACTTGTAATGTGTCCTCCAGTAATATCGTGAGGTTTTGTGTGAAATTACTTGACAACCCTTGAAAGGGATTGCGAGATAATTTGGTACACAGTACATTCATGTTTCAGATAAAATGTTAACGGCTCACCAAAATGATTACATTTCATCCTAACATAATAGTCAGGTCAAAATATAAACTTGTCTAATGCAAATGACACTCCTGCCATCAGTGTGGTGAACATTATATCTGTTCAGCGTCAACATGGTGGCATTGTCAGATGGTGGGATTTAGCTCAAAGCTTATCTGCCTACGTATAGCCTCACAAAGCTGCTAGCATTATGGAAGCACAATAACCAAATTTAATATACAATATAGCTAGATTGATGTAAATACAGCAAATGGCATTCTTTGGTTGACAAACCTGACTTCATTGTGCTACAAACCTTCTGTATGCCCCTGTATGTACAGTACCTGGAGGTCACCGAATCCAGCCCTGGATTTTTTTAATGTGAATACTGTTAGTGGAGGCAAAAATACATTTTAGTTTGAATCATTTCTATAGTGTACAGCACAGTTCAAGCACTCACCTTGATTACCCCTTTATTATCCTCTGATACTCCTGAGACCTGAGAAGCCGACGTATCTGGCTGTGTCAGACCAGCATCCATCACTTAGCTGGAAGGGTCTAAAGTGTTTCTGCGCATTAGAGGGGATTCCTGCGGGAAGCCCTCATCTATTAAAGGGGCGCAGAGATAGTCTCAAATGAGATCAGCAGCTCTCGAAGGTGACTTGTTTTGCTTCAGTGTGATAATGGATGGGAAAGCTAATGATTGCCCAAGCAAATTGTTGTTTTCCTGGCACTCAGCTTGGGCAGAGGGATTGGGGAAACGTGGGGATTCTGTTTTTACCCTTGAATAAAAAAACAAATATTAAATATGAGCCTATTATTCATGAATGTATTTCTGTTGAGGGAGCTGCTTATAGTTGATGAAGATGTTGAAATGAGAGCCAGCTCACTCCAGGGAGGAAAAGATCTGTATCAGCAAAGAAAATCCCTGTTTGAATTGCTAATGAAAACAATCCTTTCATGGCGCTCAGTGATTATACTTTATGAATAAATAGCTGCGAGGAAAGATTTTCTTTAGTATAGAAGTGTCTGCATTGTTATTGAGGTTATGTTATTTTTGCCTTAACTCCCTCCTACTATCACTGGACGTCATAATAAAAGTATTGATAGAGCTCTTGATCTCCTCATACTTTACCATTTACAGTTTAGATTTTCTCATATATACACATAGAAGCAGCTTTCAAAATGTTAAAGTAATAATTATAGGATCGAATAAGCATGCCGGATGTCAGAGCTATATGGAAATCTATGAATTTAACAGACAGCAGCGGTCTACACAAACAATGGCTGCTGAGTCACTCCATAAAAATGATACAAGGCACTTTGAGTGGACATTTACTGTGCAAGTCACCTCCATATTCAATGCCCTTTAGTCAATGATTAAGTATAACTGTCAAGAGATTGTTAACAGGCTGTGTAATAAACTTTTTGCAGTGTTATGTTTGATTAATTAGTACACAGTGAAGTAGATAAATGAGTGTTTAAATGGCTTTACACATGCTTTTCTGAATAAAGCTTTTATTTAATAGGCCAATAAGTCCTCTTACCTCAACTGCTCCAAAAAATGACTCATGAGCTTTTTCTGGTCCTGCCACCCCCTTGTTGAATTTATGTAACTAAAACGATATGGTTATGGTTAGGAAATTATCATTATGGTCACAAAGAAGCTAATGTTGACTAATGTTGTCAGGCTCAAATCTGAGATCTTCTGTGTCAAAGTCAAGTGAAGCCAGTGTGGAAGTGCCAAAAACTGCAGTTCCTCAAACCTCCACATGAGGCTGGCTACAGAACATGTCATCTCTATAAGCGCCAATGTTAAAATGTCCAGCTTCACAGCAGAAATAAACATGTTTCCAGCCTGGTTCAAAGAAGAGTTTTGGTCTCTATAGCTAATTTCATCGTTCATGACAACTGTACTGATGTTGAATTCACCTGTTCAAATTATATTAAGATAATAGTTATGCATAATAAAGAGCATGGCCACTTTGACTGACAGATGGGTGCTGCTACAGGCGGCTGGTTTCAGAAACCAGGCTTCATTCTGCCTGCTTCAGATCCACCCACACTCAACATCTTTGCCCATTTTTGGATTAGCTGGCAGCTGGGGGAGGCTGGACTGCCAAGATGGTGACTGCAAGAGCTACCACACTCTGAGCTACGTGGCTCTTCAGAAGCCTGTGATGCCTTAGAAAACTCTATTTTTCTATTTTTATTTTGTCACGCAACTTATGCTTTTGATTCAAAGAAAGAACAAGTGTCCCATTAATTACCTCGACTGTGGCATCCCGCCATTGTCTAATTTGTCTCGCCACAGTTTCATCATGAACTGAAAACATTTTTACACTTGAGTTTCACTATGTAAAGAGTAAAACAAATGATGGTCAAAAGCTGCCTCAGACACGATTCATGAAATTATTATACAATCATATTTATAGACCAAACGCTGCTTAATGCTCCAAGTTCATCAACTTTTTCTGTCTGTCATTTGGTGCTGAGCAGGTAACATTTTTTTTGCCGAAAACAGTCGCCTGCTGTGCCTGGAAACGAGGTTGATGAGAGCGATAAGAGCTGAAAGACTGAAGTACTGCAGAGTCTGATGATAATTCTCTTCAGGTTTGTCGACACAAGTGACCCATTTTACATACAGTCATTTCATCCATTGTTAAGGGAAGAAGATAGTGATTATAGCTGCTGTAAGCATTTGAACAAATGACCAGTGAGGACAGGCTCATATAGGCTTGACTGTGGTGTATATAAGGGTTAGAATATGTTTTTTCAAAAGCCAGTTTAATATGCATTACTTAAGAATACTGTCCTCTTTGTGAATTGTTAATAATGTCATCCTGGCACTGAGCAGGAGGTGATATGCAGTGTTACACTTTTATTCTTCACCTCCACTACTATAAAGAAGTGCTGCTGCAGTGGCATCCCAGTCTGCTTCAAATATCACTTGACATCAACCAGATATACACACAGTGCACATCAGCACTATGTTTCCTCAGTCCTCTGGGGAAAAACACTCTTACTGGATTACAGTCAGTGTTATTCTGCACTATGATTTCTGCATCCTGGAAATGCTTTATTGCTTTAAAAAAAATTAAAAAAAATTGTGTGCTTATCTGGCTCAGTCCTTCTGCACAGCATCATGCCAGCCAACTGTCACCGTGGAGCAAATATTAGCACAATTTTCACTGCGGGACGTCGGCTATAAATAGAGTACAGGAAGTCATTCAGGAACGAAACTCAAACGTCTGTGTTGGCTTTTTAATTTGAAGCATGTAATGATGCGTGCCCGCTAAATAACCCCCCGGTTCTAATCCTATTTCATTCTCTGGACTCTTATGAAGACAAAACAAGCTTCTTAGAGTAGATAAGGCTGTTTTAATAGCATATGTGAGGATGTTGGCTTGATCCTTTCTAATTAATGATTCACAGAGCTTTTGGAGGACAGTTCCTGATTGTGGGGGTGGGGTGGGGTGGGGGTCAAGGCTTATGCATAATAAATGCAGTCACAGACAATTAGCATTCAGCACATTATAGGAAAGTCTTTCATCAAGTTGTGCTTGTGTTTTGCAGTGTCAGCTTGGGAAATAAAATTTTAGCTGCGAGTTGAATTAATGCCACTCATGTCTGGACGTTAAATATTAAGCTGCAGCTAGCAGCTGGTTAGTTTAAGTTAGCAAAATTGGAAGGAGCAGGAGCAAATAGTCTGGCTCCAGACATCCTGTGAAATCACAACTTTACTTACTTATGCTAGACCAAGTTTAAATATCCTATTTTTCTCAATTTCTGCCGTACGATTACGAAGTTTGAAGACATCAGTCAAACTGCTTCCATATTAACAGATTGTCTTAACAGCTCCCACTGTACCGTCGCTCTATTTGCTCAGCCGTGCGTATACAAGATATAAGTCCCATCGTCATTATGATTAACAGCAGATATGGTGTTTGAAGTGAAAGCAATTAAGAGTTTTGGTGAAAAGGGATTATGTTGAAAGATCCACACCAGCACTGATTAATTCAAGGACCTTCAGGGCGAATGGCATATTCATGAACCTGAATTCTTTTAGTCCAGAGAGATTTCTCCTGTCGCTAAAAACGGAAAGAAAAAGCTTAAAGGTAATTGTTTTTCTAAGTACAGACACTTGATGACTATGTTACACACCAAATTAAATATCTGATGTTCTTATGTCTATGTCTGAAAGTTAGAGATCACTGAAATCTGCAGTAAAAAAAACAACAACACATAAAAACTTGAGTTAGGGATGATAATAATAATCATAATAAAGATATTATAATGAAGAAGATTTTTGAGGTCTGCTTCTTGTTCCTGTTCTTGTTGCTATTTGCTTTGTGTTTTTGGCACCAGGCCTTCAGCAGAATATGTATGTATGTATTTATTACGTATATGCATTTATTACTAGATTTCATTTAACAAACAAACACGCCGACTAACTAAGTCAACTCCTAAAACCACTATATCTGTTCAGTGTAATACCACTAAACATACAATAAACATAGTAAATCAGAAATCTTTGGATTTTTGAGGACAAAATGAACAATATGAAGGTGTCACCATTGGCCTTCGGAACTTGTAATGACTGTTTTCCATTATTTTACAGACATTATAGAGGTTCTGTAGTAGAAATGCTCTTCCTAATCTTAAGGCAGCAGGTGCAGCGTAACATTCCTGTTCTGGCAGGTTTATTTCAGCATGAATGGAGTCAGAGTTGGCAGCATTTTAATATAGTATGACATGAGTTTTTATATCTGGGCCCCATTGGATGTGTGATATTTAGTTCAGGTGGGAGTTTTGTGTACTGCTCCAGTTCAGTGCACAGGGTAACTGTACTGTGATCTGAGCACTTTATGTGGTTTGTACACTTCTTTTGATGCCTCGCCAACTTGTTCAGTCATGTAATTTGCAGGTACCACCTCCTTGATGCTGCTGCTGGTCCATTAGTGATTCTGCGGTTGCTTGGCAACATAGGCTGATTGATCCCATGACTCTTCGTTATTGTTGATGCTGTCAACATTTGAGGAGTAGCTTGTACTGTAGCTCTGAATGAGGGGTACCTCGTGTCCTCAAACCGCTCTAATAAGCTAGTCCACCAGATGTATGGGAGGAGGGGGATTTATTTCAATCGGAGCCAGAGGAAGTGAAGATACAGTAGGTGAGAGAGGTGAGCGGAGAAATTGAATTAGATAGAAAACAGTAAGAAGAGTGAGAGCTTGAAAGGAAGGACTTAGCTTTACTTGGTTCCCCCTCAAGGCAGAATCAGGAAACCAGTTACACTCACCCCCCTTCCCACACACGCACACACACACCATCCCAGCCCACCATCTTCCCTGAATGTGCGGCCTATTTTCCCTGTCAAGGTGGTGTCCTAGATTCAAAGTTCCATCGGATGAGTAAAACTGTAAAGCAAAGAGATTATATCAAGAA
Organism: Larimichthys crocea; assembly: GCF_000972845.2. NCBI lineage: Eukaryota > Metazoa > Chordata > Actinopteri > Sciaenidae > Larimichthys > Larimichthys crocea. The sequence continues at coordinate 11,714,799 of NC_040021.1, forward strand.
CGATGTGGAGGATGGGGGTGTCAGTTGAGCCTAAAGAGCAAGCTGAACGTTTCCTTACTTGTGTATTGATGTTGTACTTATTCCATTGGATTTGAACCAAGAGAGTGTGTGTGGGGGGAAAAAAATAAATAAATGACCTACTTTCTGACCTTAAGGGAAATTGAAAACGGGGAATGCTTTTGTTATTTTGACCCCGGAGCACTCACACTTACTCCAACAGTTTTTGCAATTAACTCGGATGATGGTATCTTGAGGGGAATTCGCACGCGTGTGTGTGTGCACGCCCCCTGCATGCGTGTTCATATGCCCTCTCGTGCTATAATATCGTGCCTGTGTGCACATCTGTGCGCTCTTGTTTGTGTTATTAATTAACCGTCAGTGGAGGTGTTCAGGCAGAGGAATATTCACCCGGGTACGATTTTGACTTCTCGGTGCAAATTAAATTACTGAGTGTTGCAGCTCAAAGAGACAGCTGGTGATCACTGCATGTAGCTGAAGGCATGCGGAGCTCACGGTGTCCATTAAACTACAACAGTCAGATCAGCTGCTGTGAGATGCTACACTTGTCAGACGTTTGTTCGAGTGTCGATTGTTTTACTGTGCTCAACATCTCAGGGCGGTGGTATTATAACTTGTATCTTGAGGCCCAGTGAAGCAAAATGTCATAAACTCGCTCAGTGACATAATTGTAATGCATTGATTTTTTTTTTGGTGTGTGTGTGTATGTATGTATGTGTGTGTGTGTGTGTGTGTGTGTGTGTGTGTGTGTGTGTCCCAACTGTGAGGCTTTTGTGTGAACATAATGGAATCAGTGGTCTTGCTGCAACAGCCCAGGTGTGAAAATGTTGCCAGGCATCAGTTTAATAAAGATGCAAACGTCATCAGTGCACCACCTCCGCTTCGCCCTCCCTAATCTTGTTTTGTGCTCTTTTTTAAATTAGATCACCTTGACACACTCACACACTCACACTGATGACAAATGTACAGTGTATTTAAAGTTCTGATTTTTTTTAGTCTTCCTCTATTTTATTCAAAATCTTAAAATCCAATTAGCCTCCCTGCGCTTGCTCCTGTCACTCTTATAAGTCCCGGTCCCTCTGTACACTCACACAGGATTTATTAAAAATTTAAGCGCTTCTCTTTTAGGGGGATAATATATTGGAAACCCTGCAGCATCAACATGAAGCTCTTAAATAATTCATGTGTGTAGTCTGGTGAAGGCACAACATGAACTGTAGCACTTAAGCTTTGTAGTGCTGTGACATTTTTAAAGACCAACCCAAGCAGTGAATCTTTTGACCAAGAGTGTCTGTATCACAGCTTGGGATGACCCAAACTACACTGTAGGATTGATGTTGGAGTTCATAAATGTTAAGTATGTTTGAATTGTTTGGAGGTGACCCTTCGCTAAACACCATCAAGCTTTCAATTTTGGTCTGTATACCACAATTTACCGCTTAATCTTCTGAACAGTGGATGTCCGACTTCTATAGTGAAGAACCAATGAGTTTGACATAGTAATGCTTCTTCTGGTAATGGGTTTCGCTGCGGTTTCTAGCATCAAACTTTCTCAAACCAAATAAAGAGCATGACAAAACTACTATTGTTAGTCTAAACTCTGATATAGTAGCATCTTGGCTCCCACAAAGCCGATTTTCCAATCCCAAACTGAGAATCCCAATCCCTGAGTAATCCCCAAATAAACCTTAGTCAGATATACTACCTCTATAAACAAAGTATAGACGGTAAGCTTGTTAGCTAGGCGTACGAATGTTTGCAGTTTACGTTAATCCGATAAACGCATGTTTTTAAATCACAAAAAATGCTCTGTAGTGTCTAGCTGAGTTTGCTAGCCTATAAATGAACCGTGGCTGTTTGGGGTATGGGTTTAGTGAAAGATCAATTTGTGATACCCTTTCTTTTATTTGTTTCCTCAAAGTAGCATTTTACTGCTTGAAACATCTTTTTTTTTCATTTCTATACAAAATCCTATAAGTGTTGAAGAACCATGGAGGTAGTTTTGGTCTAATTTATTTATCTTATTTATAAGATTGTTGTAGCCTTTGCTGAGAATTTTGCTGTCAACCCCAGTAGGATGAAAGTGAATGGAATTAGGTTTGTTCTTTGTTGTTTTCAGGAATAATAATTTTAAAAAATCCTCTTTGAAAAGCTGCCATTCCCATCTTTTATTACACCTTTATGTTGTCAGAGTGTTCTTGAGGAAAAAGATTGAAACCCTTTGTGCCGCTCTGCAGATGAACCTGACCTCTGACCTCCTGTGGAGAGGAGGAAGGAGAACGGATGAATCTCTTCCTCGTGGATCAATAGAGCATTAAAGAACCATTCTTAAATGGTAGTGACCCTGCCCTCTCAGGACTATATTACATTTATTATTCAAATTGCTTCAAGTATTAAAGGCACAACTTCCATGGTAGACAAAGACTGTTAATCGTCACGCACCAATCATGCAAAATGGTCAAAAGCATCAATCCACGTCCACTTTTCACCATGCCACTAAGCAGTCTCATTTAATAACATTAAATGTGCTCTCTGGTTTTGAAGCAGCCCCCATCGCATGATTGAAGATTAGTTAATAATTCAGAGTTGTTGGAAGAATTGTAAGGGGATGGTGTTCTCTGCTGTTCGCCTTCACAGCTGCATGAGGCCTGCCAGTGACAGATGGCTCGGCCCATATGGAGAATCTGACGCCAGTATAGCCCAGTATAGTGTTGAACACTGACTGTGTGTGGCTCTCTTTCTCTCTCTCTCTCTCTCTCTCTCTCTCTCTCATCTTGTTCAGACCGTCTCTCATTTCAGTGTGTGTATTATTATTATATATATAATAAGTATAATAACCTGTGTAAGCAGAAGGGAAACAAAGGAATGTTTCGGTTTGTCAGGTGGTTATGCTTTTATTGCATGGCCGTCTTTTATCGCAGCATGTGTTAACAGACTGCTTTGAAATGCTGTGGATTTAATGGATCGTGATGTAGTTATTAGGCCCATTAAATTTAAAACACAGAATGTAGTCTGCTGCATAGTGTTGTAAGTTATATTACGTCTCCCGATGCCTTACGTCTCCTTACTGCAGGGTGTCCAGGTGTTGTTGAGAGATATTTTAAGTTCTCTGCATGGTTGCAAGTCCTCCTCCCTGCCCACAGTTTTTAGCGAGAGGACAGCTTGGTGCTACCTGTTGGAAATCACAACAACAGCAGGACATTGCAGCCATTCTGTGCAGTCTATCAGAGTCCAGCTGATATTTGGGTTTGAGCGGCCTGTGAGAATCCATACTGCCTTTTTTTTAAAAACTTTTATAGAAATATTCTTATTCACTAAGAGATGAATAGGCTGTATTAAAAGTGTGAGGATCACTTGTGGATGGTTTCATATGCAAAAGAACTAATCTCACCTTGTGTTTATTCTCTCAGTCGAGTTGGTTCCAGTGTTCTCAACTTTTACGATACGACGTGCAATAATACACATATTGCAGAGCTCTGACGGAGACGTTTTCAGCACTCCAAGAAAAAAAAAATTATCATACTGAAATTTCTGTGTGATCATTGTATCACACATAATATGTGCAAAGTCTGACTCTATATCCTCAGCAATGTCTGCTCAGCTGTGATGTTACCCTGCCAACTCTCATGCCGTCTGTGCTGAGTTTTGTAAACAGTCTGCTCAACACACCATGCAGTGAAGACACGCATTCTGACAGACTTTTAAATTTATATTCCAATAGTTGACATGATTTGAAGGTGAGGGTTTTTCTAACATATGAATCCCCTTTCAAAATAAGGTTATGTTGACAATTAGAGTGGATAATTTGACATTCATCTATCATTTGCAAGCATCTTTTCACGAGTCTTTGGATAGTCAAAACATAGTTCAGACCAACACCTCACTTTATTTTGCTGCATGAAACTTTTTTATACCATATAAATACACAGCTAAAGCAAGATAGCTAAATAGCCACAGCCAGCCTTTACTACTGTATAGTGATTTAGTTTGTAAGTCGAAATTGGTAAGGCAGAAACTTAAAATTGAGAGTAAAATAAGCAAACTCAGTCCTGCTAAAAAGGAAGAAGCAGGTTAGCACTAACTGTCGTATCTGTTTTTTATTCTAGCGGAATTTCCAGTTTGACAAATCAACAATTGTTTGTTGATTGTGTGATTTATCCTTCATCACATTTCCTGGAAGGTTTATGTCAATGGGCGAGTGTGAATGGTGGTGGTGGTGGGGATAAGAGGTTACAGATAATGGATGGATAGTTTTTGTGATTAAAATTATAAGCCTAGTATGCAAAGTAAAGCCGTTATACATCGTATCCATCTATATTTCTCTTTTTTTTTTCTAACCAGAGCTGCCGGAGAACTGGACAGACACAAAGGAGACTCTGCTGGAGGGCATGGTGTTCAATGTTAAGTACCTGGGTATGACTCTGGTAGGCCAGCCCAAAGGAGAAGACATGGCCTCAGCTGCCATTCGCAGAATTGTTGCCACGGTGAGTCACCTGCTCCGTTCTGACTCATACAACCGCATAATGGTTATGTTATTTTATATGAAAGTTATATTGACTCACTGCTTGATAAATCATGCATTCTGTACCTACATTTCAAGTACTGAATACTGATATTTGCAAACAATGTTGCATCAAAGTCGCCGAAGTTGGCACCTTCAACAGCAACATGAAATTTCAACTGTGACATTGTGAAGATTTCAATTATACAGCGATGCTTTTTATAGAAATTCTCTTGTGGATTTGTGAAATTAAGCCTCAAACTACAGTGCACATTATCAGAATGACTTAACTGGGAATACTTGTCAAATTTATGTTTTTATAAATGTTGAAGTGTTGCATCAGTATAATACAACTTTTGGTACCGACGATGATAGGGAGAGTGAGTTTGAATATAAGATATACTTTGTGTCTATTATTCGATCACAGCTCAGATTGTGGACACCGTCATAATTATCCAATACCAGTATTCATGGATCATCATGACCTTTTCAAGTTAGCATCCTGGACAACAATTCAAATGTTCTGTAATTCCCACAGAAATTACTTCATTAACCTTCAACTGTGAGATTCCCTTGGTATGTAGTTTTAGTTGGGTCAATATGGTTGCATGGAAACACAAATGCTAATCCAGGATCAACAAGGAGTGCGCATCACGCAGTCAAATCAGTGATATGTTATTTATTTCACAACACAGGAGATTTCTGAGCATGGCTTTCTAAACCGGTTCAGGATCCTGTCAGTCTTCACAAGACTGTTGTTCACAGTTGCTAATAATCTCTTAAACCAGTCAGTTTGTAAACATACAAATACCTCCATTATTTGCAGATTTATATGCACACAAGCTGTATATTATATTCAAGTTCCCTCCTGTCATTTTATATTTCATCCTCACACCCGTGCAGACCTTTTTCACCGAACGCTGCCAACAATAAGAATGTCTAATCGTTTGGTAGCGCTTTCTCAGCAGAAGGAAAAGCCTGGTGCAGGCAGCCTAATCATAAACCTCCCACTTCTCAATTAGAGACTGAACCGAACTTAATGGCAGGATTAAGATTCAATTGATTTACAACCAGGACAGAAAAAGCAACTGAGTTGTCTCTGTCTGTTCCCTTGGAAACCAATCAACCTGAATGGGATTACTGAATACATTTGTGACATTTTCATTTTCTACATGCTTCAGTCAGGCATGATAAGACCCAGACCAAGGGACCAAATGTATAGAGAGAGGCTGAACTTGGCGTATCTCACGCTGACAGATTGGTTTTTGCCTTGTGGCACGACATGAGTAACAGAAACGTGGTTGTTAGCACTTCCTACATGAATGAGCTGCCACAGAATCCGTTCCCTCTCCATTATGATGTCAGTTTTCCACATTGTAAGTGCTGCGGGTTTATTTAGTAGAGTGTTCTGTTCGTTGTCACCATCTCCAGGGCATTCAGGCTCCTACAGCAAGCCATGGCACCATTCCTGTTGCCCTTCAGGAGTCCTAGTTTTTGTTCAAGCAAAGATCTTGCTCCTTTTTCATCCTCAGCTTCTCTTCACCGTTGGACCTCCTGCAAAAAATGAAAGAGCTCTCATGCAGGGTGAATGTAGAAATGTGCAGTAAATTCTGAAGTCGTTCCTCCTTTCTTCTTTCCCCTCTAATATCTCTGATATTACGTTGAACTCTGAACCTGGGTGTGAAACTAAACTGTTCTCATTTGCTAGCTAATTGCATGGTAAAGAGGTCATTGTCATTGTCAACAGGCGCTGTCACAGACTGCAAGCTCAGCCGTATTTTCTGAATCTCCAGATGGAGCAGAGCAGCAGGGGGAGTCAGTGGCTGCCAGCCCGACCTCAAGTTCTCATTCTGGGCTCTACATTGCAGCTTTCCTCCCCCCCTGTTCTGTCACCTTTTATAAATTCCCCACATTTCTGGGGCAACTCATGTAGGCTGCTTAATTTTGCTCAGCAGCTTCTGTCACATCGGAGGGTTGTTTGCTATACCTGTAACAAGATTTCCTCTGTCTGATTTTAATGTGTACATGTGTCCTTATATTTCATACCAACAGGCCAGAGCCAGTGCAAAGAAGTTTCGGAAAGTCACACTGACAGTTTCACCGAAGGGCATCGTCCTCACAGACACAGAGACTACAGACCTCATAGAAAACGTCTCCATATACAGGTAAACAAAGTGCTGAATAGATTTTGAAGAAAAAACCTGCACGGTGGTTGAGCTCCAGCAGAGCGCACATTTGTGCCGTACCAGACTTTACTTGGATTCCCATTCAATAAAGGTATTTTTAGCCGTGGTAGCTGCATGGCTCCAGGGATGGCAGTGTCAGTCTGTTCATATGTCTATCTGTTCGTTAGCCAGGCCACCCATTTGGTCCAGGCTGAAACGTTTCAAGGGCCAATGGATGAACTGCCATGAAATTGTAAAAGAACATTCATGGTTACATGCGGCACTATGGTGAGGTTGATATTTGTGCTTTTGAATGAAATGGCTTTACAACTATTGCATTTTGTCACCAACTTTGGTCCAAATATTTATGTCTCCATAAAGATGAATTGGACTCACTTTAGTGAAGTGCCACCACCAGGTCAAAATTATTATTATCCAATGTTTGCTATCATGCTGAACCAATATGTTGACCACGGTCTACACTAAAAATGCTAAACATTGGCATATTAGTCATTATGAGCATGTTACCATTACGTGTAATGCTGAAGTACAACCTCACACAGCGGACAGCATGGCAGTAGACTTTCACTGAAAAACACTTAAGAAGATTCAGCAGAGAACTGTTCAAGACGCAATTTAGTCATTGTGTCAAGCCATTTACTGTTCAACAGGAAGCTTATTCAATGTAAAAAGTGTAAGCTTTTAGATATGCTGGCTTCATGCAAATAATTAAAAAAACATCATGTAAAATCGAAATGGATGGGTTGACAGTGTGACATGTTTGATTAATCACTTTACGTGTTAATTAAATGGAAGATTTATGAACTAAATTATTACTGTTCTATTCATTTCTTTTTACTTAATGGTTCGTCACATGTGCCAACAACAGTTCTGGTACTCATTTAAGTTGAGTCCTTAAAAAAATACAAAGTGGATTCATCTGATGTACATATGATATCCTCTATATAGGTCATTGGTCACTTTCCCCTCCGTACATGGCTTGGACTCCTTTTTTGCAGGATTAAACTGAGCAGTTTTCTCCTCAGAGCTGTTGTGAGTCTCATGTTTGATCAATTCACTCAGAAACCGATAATACGGCAGCAGGAGGGGGGTCGCTGGAGGGGTGTCTGCTACTGTCTCTCTGTGTCAGTGAGAGGTAACCTTTTCCAGCACCATGCTAGGTTTCATTCTACTAAATCAGTGAAGAGAGCTTGAGTGGTGGGGGGTGCGTTTTTTGATTTGTTTGGCTGGCTTCCGCTCTCTGGATAGTTTCCTGTGATTTAGACTGGGCCTTATGTCATTGAGGATTACAGTATAAATATCATATAGCTGTACTGTGATTACAGAACAAGCTGTGATAAAGACAGGGGGTGTTAGTGAGAGATAGTGTGTGTGTGTGTGTGTGTGTGTGTGTGTGTGTGTGTGTGTGTGTGTGTGTGTGTGTGTGTGTGTGTGTGTGTGTGTGTGTGTGTGCGCGCGCGCATCCCAGTCTGATCCACCTTATCAGCGGTAACAGACCACAGGCCAGGGGAATCAGCCTCGTCTTTGATCTCCTCCTCTTTTCTCCTCCCCTTCCCCTCTTTTGCTTTTCACTGTCCTGAAATATTCCTTTTCTTTTCTGCCCGTATTAACATAAACAGAGCTCTGAATGCAGAAATACCCACGACTAATTGCCCACTTTGAAACTCTGCCGCTGCCCGTCTTTGCCAATACTCCCAAGAAATGATACAGGAGAGATGGAGAGTGCACATGATTGAGGATTGATTTTATCCCCTTTATGAGACCCCACCCCCACTTCCACCTCCTTACAAACCTTTTCTCCTCTTGCCCCTCCTTTCGTGTGTCTTATTTTACTTGCACGAAATCCATTTATTGGCCAAGAAAGGGAGTGTAGGGTGAAAGAATGTGGAGTATAGATGTAAAGAGGATCAAATCAGGCTGTTTATTGTGCATAACAGATAAAGAAGAAAACAAAGTAGATGCACAAGGTATATGTGTGCACGTACTGTAGTATGTCCATGCATGGATGGACGTATGAACATTTACATATGCACCTCACATAGCGAATGTGTGTGTTTGTAGAGTCAATTGTGTGTTCAACACTTACTGGAAGCTGGGCTGTTTCCCTCAGGGGGAAGCTTAGTGACGGATCGAAAACAGACAGGCAGACATTGTGCATCGCATTGGTAATGGGAACCTCGCAGCCATGACCCTCCCACCCCATACACCCACATCCACACACAAACAAGGCAATATCTTTCTGTATCATTGGCATTTAAGTTTTCACAGTTTGGCAACCTGATATTGAATTCAGCAGCCTTGACAGCACACTTTACAGTGCATTTAATTTGCAGCATCAGACACTCAAATTATATTACCATGAGCTTGATCTTCAGAGATGAGCAAGTCTGCCTTGTAGTGCTGCTGTAAGTCTAACTGTTGGTAGGGATTAGGCCAAGGACTAAAACACACAGGAGGTTAGATTATATTCTATAACAACAGTAAAGCTGTGTTATTTTGACAATATTGGATGACAAAGTATATTTTCTAATCAAATAGTGTATAAAATATAAAATATGGCAATATTTCACAGATGCTCATTACTGCTTATACATATATTGATATGATGATCCAACATGCCTTTGCTTTTCATTTCACTGGAACAGACAATAAACTGGAGAAATTTGTTATTTGACTATAACCAGGAAAACAAAATTTTAAGTTGAAGGACTGCCAAGCAATACAGAAGTATCCGCTACCATCAGACTAGAGATGCAGCTTCTTTCCTCAGGCTGTGAGACTCCTGAACTCATCCTTCCCACTCCAGTATAAATGATAACTCTTCTTTTGTAGCATGAAGGGGGCTACAACATCCATTTTGTTGTATGACCCTGTGTTGTAAAATGATTTTAAAAAATAGCCGTACATTCGGATGGGAAATGATCTCATGATCTCTCTTCTTGTATTAATCTAGAGAATATTTAATACCAGAGCCAGAATACAATTATCTTAGCATATAGACTTACAGTTTGTATATAAATTAACTAAACATTAAACTACATATACTGTACCATGTTACTTTGTAAGCATTGAGTTTTAAAGGTTCTGTTTTTTTGTTTGTTTGTTGATTTTTTTGTGTTAAACGAAACAATGTGTGTATTTTATGTTATTGGGTCTTGCACAGATGTATCATTCACTGACTGGATCAGTAAAAAAGTGTCTTGTTTGATATTCAGTATTGACTTTTACTGACGGTACAATGCTGCATAACCCTGGTCTAAATCCAGGTATTGAAAAACGAACACAGTCATGCTGTCTTGTTTGTCCGTGGTATTTGTATTTCTAAATAATGAAAAGAAAACACAAACAGTGATACGTGAACTTTGGCACATTGTTAGGTGTTCAGCTTCTATCTGGGCTGGTGTTACTGATTCATATTCTGACAAGAGCTCTCAGGGACCGACCAGCATATCAATCAGGAAAAAACATGCTGGTCAGAAAAGGAGAGCTGAAATCATAACTGACACCCCACCTGGTAATGATGCTCATTGCTCTGACATGCCATTAGATTTGTGAGAGACGTCTGCAGGAAAAGTGCATTGCACAAGATGTGCCAGATTTTATTTTTCCTTTTTCTTTTTGCAAAAAAAACCCAAAAAGTCTTTGATGGCTGCTTCCCTGCAGCTCAGAGCAGAGTGCTGTTTTTTCATTATCGCACATATGTCGGGTAAAAAGTTGAACAAAAGTAGTTCATTGTTCTGTTAAAGAGCATACCTGCTTTATTCGGTGTGTATATAAAAAAATGAAATGAAAATTGAGGCTTTGATGTACGAAGTTCTATTCAGGCTTTGTACTGTAAATATTTAAATATTTCCATTGATATTCCCTCTCTGCCTCACAAACGCCGGTGCTCTGCACAGCGAGGAGATCAAAGGCTTGCGGTCCACAGAGCCCCTTTGGAGATATGATGCAGACTGACAGCTCCGCTTCTGTTGTTCAAACTCTGCGATGCTGTCAATTATTTATTTTTCTTCTGTTGTTGGTTTCAAGCTGAAAGGCTTATTTTGTGAGTATGATCCATTATGTGACACATCGGTGACAGTAATTACATTTTTCCCCTCCTTTTTTTATGACAGTTGTGTCATAATGAGTGAAATCTGCATGCACCTTTTTTATTTATTTTTTCTAAGAGATCTGGCTTTATGACATATTCATCACACTCCATATGTAAATTGAAGAAGACGCCTGTGCTATACAGATGAGATCTTAAATGTGCATTCACTTCCTACGTCTTTGTTTGGAGATTCACATTATTGTCACATGGATGCCATGTTGGGGAACTATTTTCTGTGTCACACATATACTGTATGATAATGTGTGCAAGTATTGCTGTCGACAAAAGAAACAAATTGAATAATTTCCATGTTTTTCACCATTGTGTATTATTTTTTTTACACAGTTCAGTGTTAAGATTACAGCCCTATAGACTCCTGCTGATTTATTAGGGCACATAGGCTAGTTAGGCAGGAGCTGTTTGCGCACTGACCTACTTGCTCATTTCTCTTATGTTTACAGCTCAATGTTCTGGGAAATCTAGCAACATATTGTGGGCAATGAAACAGCATTTCTTGGTATCTGTCTACTGCTATATGTGATAAGAGAGAGGAGTCTGCTGAGTTCCAGGCACAAACTTTGTATCTTCAGGCTGCAGTCTTATTTTGTGGAAGCTTTTTCAATTAAATCTAGTCAAACCTCTCAGAGAGTTTAAAATAACTTTTAAAGGTGCCTTTTCATAACATTCCCATGTGTGTTTTTTTAAACTAGTTTCTTCTTTTTTATATATATATTGTCTGCATTGATTCCCTAAATTACAAGAACACAACTGCTTCACCAAAACAGCAGTTACCGTTTTAATTACTATTGTCAGTGCTGCTACGGTAATAGTGCTGCCAGTGCCACAGTAATTGTTTGCATAGTATATAATGTACTACTTTTTTATGATTAATAATTTGCACAGTTATTCATATTGTTGGAAAATAAATTGAAATTCTGAGAGTCCACACGAACAACAATTTGTTGAGGCTCAAACAATACAAGTCAAGAAATAAATAAAAATGAAGGGAGGGAGAAGGCGGTGTCGATAAGATGATAATTACGTTTATATTGAACACTTGATGGAGTACTTTACGTTACATCACACTTGTTTTTCAAACTTAAAATGGGTCAACTCTTTGAGCTTTTTCTCCGCTCATTTTTCCGCAATTAAGGCCCAAATATAAGTTGGTGCATAGACAGAAGCAGGGTGTGGAAATCCAGAGCTGGGTGTCCTGGGCATTGAAATGTGGGTCATGCATCAGCGGTTCAAGCTAGCAAACAATCTTAGATTTGAAGGCTGGTGATTTAATGCTTGTTGTTTTGATAGAAGAAATTGCTTCATATTTAGTACTTCTTTTTGAAGTGGGGCAACAAACGAGTAATGATGGCAGATCTGACTCCAGCGCTATCGTGTTTACGTTGACTGATGATGAAAAGCATTGGGAAACCCTGAGGATCAAAGTCTAAATGAGATACAATTATTAAATGTGTTGTAATCCAGAGAAAAATAACAACTTTGGCCCATTGAGTTGGGATCATGAGCGTAAAAGCACACGATCTTGTCCTTGTGTTGCTCATAATAAAGGTTGTCTGATTAATGATAGCGACAAAGGTCAAGTGCGTCACTCATTTACACATCTATTTAAAGCAGCAAACCTGATTGCACGCTGGCTGCTGGTCCAGGTAACAACCTCAGAGCGCCGTACATGGTGACTCTAGATCAATACCGCTTCTGATAACCTGAATAAAATCCGGCAAAACAAATCTGTCGGGTTTGTGTGTGTGTGTGTCGCTTCAGTGAACACATGCAGGCTGTTGTGGGGGAGCAAAATGGCTCGGTGGGCTTTGTCCGGATTGGTTTTAGATAACCATTGAAAATTAAGGTCCACTGCTGTCAGTGGATTTGCAGACTTTTGTATTTCTTGAACAGATATTAGATCCAGGAGAGATTCGCCGTGACTGTTTTTGAAATGAGGTTTCAAGTGCAATACAGTCACAGCGGGGATAATTTTGTAATCCAACGGTTTCCATTTTCCACTGACAGTAGAAATTTGGATGTTTCAACAGAAGTCGCAATCTATTTAGTAACTGTCACGAAGGTTACATCAGAAATGAGCAGTTTTCTACATTTAATTTCCTGCAGTTTCACACTCTCCAGCGGTTGATATTCTAAAAACATAAAGAAGACGTGACTCCGAGGAGCAGCATACAAGTTACCTGAATATAGAGAATTCAGCAAAAACTCTTATCTTTTACAACTTAAACCTTTTTTAAGCTATTGTGTTGGCATAGCTCCAACCTGAAATCGTTCTCATACCTCTAATATGAAATTTTCAGGGTCAGTTGACCATCTCTGCCTTGAATCCACAAAGCAATATTCTATCAGCGTCATTGTATATCAGTTGATTTTGCTTTATCCGAAAGTATGTAGTACAGTAGAGCTCAGTCACTGCTGCTCATTTGTCTCCTGCTCCACCATTCCCAGCTGTGGGACTTAAATCAGCATATTTCTCATAAGCACAGCTCTCATCCTGCTATGATTGGTTTGCTTATGCATATGCAAAAGGTTGAGCACAAAAGCAAAGTTGTGGCCTAAATTGGCATGTACACAGTGTAGGTTACCGTTTTGATGTACGACATTTGATTAAGAGCTCAGGCCTGCAGGTACATGTCGTCCTTTGTTCTGTACGTGCGTCCTATGATTTTTAAAAGGATGTTTGCCTTAAGACATCCATGTCACAAATTAATTCCTGTCTACCGCGATTGCCTGTTTATCATCATAAGTGCACTTATGCCAGGTGAATTGATAGCACTGGTGAATTATCATAATGTCTGTTTGTTTTTCCTGTCTCGTCTCTTTCAGAATCTCGTACTGCACAGCAGATAAAACTCAGGATAAGGTCTTTGCATACGTCTCCCAGAGTCAGTTCAACGAGACCCTGGAGTGTCACGCATTCCTCTGCCAAAAGAAGAAGATTGTACGTTTTCTATATAGTTTTTTTATATTTTTAGCAGAGTCACAAGGTCGGTTTGCTTTCAGACTGAGTACATACTTGAATGAACTGCACTTTAGGCAGCAAGTAGCATGAATGTAGAGGGTGTGTGGCTCCATCTGGTGGCAGTTCACCTCACAGCTCACCACTCTGTGCTATTTACTGTCTAACCATCTATTTTGAGGAATCAATAACAGACATGCTTTAGTTAATAAAAGAAGTGTTTACATTTCTAAATCTAATTATTGCAGTCGATGGCTAAATAATCAGGCTAAAGATGTTAAAGCGGAACCTTTTCATGACCTCCATATTGACTCTGTTCATTATGATTTCACTTCTTTATGTTTCATTGCTGTGTTCTTCTTGCCCTCTTCTCTCCAGGCTCAGGCTGTGACATTAACAGTAGCCCAGGCTTTTAAAGTAGCCCTTGATCTTTGGGAGATTGCTCAGGAGGGTGAGTTTACTCAACAAAGCGAAGGTGACATTGACACAGTTCAGTAAAAGGTCTTACCTCTTAAAAAACTATTAGCGAGGGAAGCCTGTAATCCGTCTGATCTTTGATTAATCTGACTGGGAATTCTTTTGGTTTTCAAACCAAGTTTGGAGGACAGTTATTGAATGTGTTTAACTACCAAAAGAACTGGAGGGAAAATGCTTCAGTTGCTCGTCCTGACCTTCACAATCTCCAAACACCACAACCAAAGGTTCAAATACTGACGTAATTCAAACCAGATTCTGTCAGGTGCAGTTTTAAGAACTGTCCTTTTCTGTCTGCAGACAAAAGCAAGAAGGCGAGGACCTGCTGTTCTTGTGCGGCAAACAACGGGCAGTCAGAGACAACAAACCCTCAGTGTGTTCCTGCAGGTAAATTCATCTGATTTTGTCCTCATCCACAGTGTGTCTCTGCACATAAAATGTAGTTTAAACAGCAGTGATGAGATGTGATTTTATTAGTAAGATGTAAATTGGACTTTGCTTCCTCCCGCAGTCCAAAAATATGCACTTAACAGGTTAATTGGTGGCTCTAAATTGCCCGTAGGTGTGCATGTGAATGGTTGCTTTGTGTGCCTTGTGATGAACTAGCCACTTGTCCAGGGTGTACCCCGCCTCTCGGCCAAAGTCAGCTGGGACAGGCTTTAAACGAGGAAACTGGAGCCACTCTCATGTCCGTCTGTGAAACATAAAGATGGGACGTAATTAACTTAATTAACGTTTTTCATAAAGATTGGAAACAGCTAGCCTGTCTTCATCTAAAGTCCCAGCTCTTCAGAGAGTACCTAACTATCCCCCTGTCACAGTACTTACTGCTGCACTGACATGTCCTTGTCGCACCGTGTCTTGATTGTTTCCCTTTTCTGTAAGTCGCTTTGGATAAAAGCATCAGCTAAATGACTAAATGTAAATGTAATGAAGTAAAACAAAATCCTTCCATCCTACCAGCAGCTCACCAATTAAGATGTCATATTGATGATACATAGTGTGACAGCACAAGAGAGCGGTATGAAACTGGCTGATGAGAATAGTTTCCAAAATATTCCCTAAACTATAGTTGAGTTATTGGGCAAACAAGAGCTTCAGTATTTTGAACTAAAAGCAACTTTCTGGAAACCATCCTCATGTTTCCCACTTTGATAGACGTCTGTCCTCTAACAAAACATGGCACATGGGGGGCGGTCCGTAGCGTAGTGGGTTAAGCAGCCGCCCCGTGTGTGGAGGCTATAGTCCTCGCTGCAGCTGGCTCCGGCTCGAATCCCGCATCGGACGGCCATCTACTGCGTGTCATTCCCACTCTTTCTGTCTGTTTTCCTGTCTATCTTCAACTGTACTATCATTAAAAAAATAATAATAATCTTTCAAAAAAAACATGACACATGGCAAGCAGTGATGATGCTCATACAGACTACACAAAGTTAGCTCTACATGTTGGCTCAACCAACAGACGGCACATGTTGAAGCACAGAAGCTCTCACACTGATAACACTAGCATTAAAAAAAAAGTAATATTAGCATGGTTAGAGAGACTGCACATTCAAAGCAATTCAGTTTGTGTAGCCGTGACTCTCATTGAAGCTCTGAACATTTGATCATAGAGTCTGATCTTATACAATTCATTTAGCAGCGACCAAGTCGAGGCAGCTTACACTACTTCACACTTTTGTGAGGGTTTCATCCTCAGCAGGTTCTGTGGAAAAACCACAAAGCCACTTTGTGCTTTGCACCACATGAAATCCACGGCACTGACCATGTCACTGGAACTGACAGCTAATTATCCACGCAGGTATGCTTCCTGCGATAAATGCACTGAAACAACTTCACAGGTCGATCTCAGAAGCTGTTAGTCACTCACTTAAGTTTGTTTTCCTTTCTGCCCCCCTGTGTCGCTTGGAAACCAATCTGTAATTAGAAAGTTTAACTTTGTAGTCAGAGGCTTGGGTTGGAATTACAACTGCAACTGGAGTCGCTAAAAAGAGTTTGTAAGTAGATGCAGATTTGGAGTAAGTACTTTCATCCTCACAGGGACAAATTCTTCCATACCGAGGCCTCCTACAGTAATCCTCACAAACCCAACAGTTTTCAGTGAACATAAAGTGCTACGCCAGTCAGATCCATTATGACTTTAAAATGACCTCCTAATGTGCGGCACGGCAGTGAGACTTGTAATTTTGAAGTTTGACACTGACCCCCCGTCTCACACACAAATTTAACGTAGCAACGTCAATCACTTCTCACAAGCACGGAGGACAGATCACCTAATTATACGACACTCATTAATCATTCAAGGGAGCGGTAGATTTTAAGTACTTTCCAATGGCTGTGACATTTATAGGTCAAAATGTTTTCCACTCCTCAGGGGGGTCAGAGGGTCTACAAAATGAGACTTAATCACCTATTCAGTTTGTTGTTAGTTAAGATCTGGCTTTGAATTTAAAATTTGCTTCCAGCGAGAGTGGCCTGAGGACAGAGAAAAATGTGATGCGAAAGCCACGGGACGACCTCAGGAGCAGCTAGAGACGTATGAAAGTTTTACAGCGATGATTAAAATTCTGCCCGTCGCAGAGAAAGCTTGCACGTACCACATGCTGGAGCTGATGTTTCACTTCTGTGCTGCAGAGTTAAGGAAACCAAATAGGATGACTCTGTTTTTCCTCTTTGCTGTCTCACCTCCTTCCACCTTATTTCCCTGTCAACATCTCATCCACACCTTCCATCTCTTTCAGATCCAGAAGCACACAAGCCCGTCGGGATGGAGGAGAAGCTCCGGAGGCCCTTCTTCTCTGCTTCACTCAGCTCGCCCTCACCTCGTAGTAACCCTACTCGAAGGCGACCGATCAAGCATGACTCTTGGGTAGGTATCACCATCTGCTTCCAAGCTGCTGATTGGCCCACAAATAATGATTAGATCAGTTTTATGGGTTGGTGACAGATTAGCTATGATATTATTTAGGTTTGCGTTAATTCATGCACTGATGCCAAACTGGACAGCATCTCATGGTACCGATCCAATACAGGTACTGTCTTCTTCCCTGTGCACCTGACAGCATAGGGCCCATTAGAATACTTGTTTATGTAAGATAACCATAAAAGTTTTCACATCAGCTTAATAAAGTCTGTGTTTGTGCTGATAGCAGTCCCACATGTTTTTTTTATTTTAAATATTTGTCTTGTTTGGGATGTTTTCCTTTTCTTTCTACATAAATTAGACATAATACAAGCAAAACAAGATTGGTATTATTAAAGAGAAGCTGCTGCAAAGTATTGCTCATGCATTTTGGAAATGGAGTCAGAGATATTAAGAATGCTTTTGGCCAGGCTGACAGAGTACAGTAAGTTAATATATTAAACTTCCGTACTATAACAGTCCAATTGTACTTCATTTTATTTGATAACCTCTGAAGTTCATGTTAAATTTACACAAATGGGGAGAATGGCGAATTATAAAATAAAGTCTTTTCAAAGTGTTAACTCGTTTCCCTCAGTAATCTACTTCTCATTTCAAATTGGACATTGACACCTGTAATAATTTAGCTCTAACTGGAGGAACTGCATGTAGATGGTTTTTAAATAACTGTGTAAACGTTCACACTGCAGAGGCTCATCACTCACCGTCCTGATGTTCAGTTACAGATTCTCAACACTAGGTGACACCATCTTCATTAGAATATCTTTCCTACAGACTGATGTCGCACAGATTCGTCATTCGTGTTCGTTGTTACATATTTTACCTGGTTTGGAGAAATTGGAGTCAGATTTCATCAGTTAGCCCAATTTGGTCTTGTGTTACTCTCTACTGTTCGTAGTTTATAATTTGTCCACCATTGCCTTACATCAAGTTGAATTTACTGTGATTTTCTTTCACGTGTGAGTTTATTTATTAGTATCTCATAAATTAGAGGAATGCAAGGCAAGGCGGTTTAAATTGGTTTGTCTCTTGCTTGCAAAATCTGTTGCAATGAAAATTGCAAAAATTGACCCATATCCATACAGACTTCCCCATTATACATGTCATGCAATATTGCCATATAAATATTGTTTATTGAGCAGTTTTTTTAGCTCATTATATGATTTATGTGTCACTTGGACAAAATAAGTTATGACAGACAGCTGACTCAGTCAAGAGGCACAGGAGCAGAAGGATTGTAATATGAACTAATTTATGTGTGTATTGATTTATATTGTTTATGTCCCAACAGGACGTGGAGGATGGACTCGATGACGCATTCTCAAGGTAACCTTTGCATATGAAACTCTGGGGATATATTCTTTAATGTATGGAAGGAGTATGAACGGAAATAGATCACCTTTTTCTGTCGAGCAATTTTGGAAGATGGCAAGTTGCACTGTGGGTGATGGTCAGCTGTCAGCAACCTCGACCTTGACAACTTTGACAACTGACTGTTTTTGAAATTCACACATACACGATTGTTTCCTGGTGTACTAAGTCGGCCTGGAGTTCTTCCTTCAAACGTAACACGACAAATGACAGTAGTTAGTGCAGGTGTAAAGCGCTCTTGTCTTTATTAAACAAGAGCTGAATAAAATAAGACTTTTAGAGTCAAGCAGCTGTCCGCTCTAATTAAGGCAAAATAAATAGCCATTTCACACAGTTGGATTTGTACAACACTCGTGTCATGTAGTTAAAAAAGCTCAGTTTTGACTCCTAAAACCCAAAAGTGATTTGTAGTCTTTAAACGATGGTTCCCTCAGCTTAAAAACAATTATATTATATCAAAATGTCTTATTAGTCTGTAATCTTTTTTTCTTTTCTTTCTTTTTTTTTTTTACTGGCAGCCATGGGATTTACAGAAAGATCCTCACAAGCTAACACAAAAATAAAGTATAATCCCACAAGAAAATGAATATTGATCCTTCCATTTTGGCCACGTTTAATCATCTATTGTTGTTACCAAACTATGTATATTCAACATAGAAGAATGGCAAAACACAAGTTGCATTAATCCACTTTGATCAGATATTTATACATTTATCTCGGTGTACTCTGTATTCAGATTCTGATATCTAAAAAATATTTGATGAACTCTATCTAATCATCAAGCAAAGGAGCCTCTGGTTTTATCTGTCTACAAATTATGACCAAAGTCCTCCAGCTTTAGAGGTTATCACTTGTGAGGTATTGCATAGGTGCAGGATATTGTCTCTATAAGAGACTGGAGTTCTGAATACCTCTTCTCCTGTGCACATTAAGTTCTAAAACCAGAATATATGATATGATTTAGCATTTTTCATCTCTCCAACATTCTGAGTTAGTTGTTTTGTGTCACATCTGTGGAGAACGAATCAAAGAACTCAA
Source organism: Larimichthys crocea (assembly GCF_000972845.2). NCBI lineage: Eukaryota > Metazoa > Chordata > Actinopteri > Sciaenidae > Larimichthys > Larimichthys crocea. The sequence goes on from NC_040021.1 coordinate 11,734,380, forward strand.
ATCTCAATAAGGAAACGTGTCTTCCTCTGTATTCCACAAACCTTATATGAGATCTCCACAGGGAAAACTCTGTTACTTCCCTCGTCCTATTTTTCTTCAATATGAAGTGCCTCCTCTGATTTTCTATTTAAAAACAGGTTTATATACTGACATCATTTTTGTATTATAGTCAGAGTCAGAAGCAGATATGAAGATTTTTGTTATACCTTCCTACCAAATGAATGTCTTCTGGGATTGTTCTAAAATAGTGACACATATGGAGGAATCTAGGGAAAACTTGCTGTTCTAAATGCTGTTCTTCCCCCACAGTCCTAAAAAGTATAAAGTATTATAAGCTGTAATACATTTCCTTTCCCAAAAATTCAATCTTTTTTTATCAGATCAGGATAAAAATCAAAGACTCGTTATCTTAACAGCTTGGATTAACTGTAAATGTTGGATAAACTTGCTTTAGGTATATATACAGCCAGATATTTAAATGTATCTGTGTACCTTTTCTGCCATAGCCTTAGATAATTAAAAGGAGGTACTCTTTGATGTGTTGAGTTTATGGCCAGACATTCAGCCACATTCGTCTGAGCAAGACATCCGTTTACAGTTTTGTTCCTGGTATACAGTCGAAACCCCTTTTTATATTGTGATTCTGATGAATCCATTGACCCAGAGTGTGGCTGAATAAATATGGCAGCCACAGAAATGAGACGACACATCCTTGTCAGCATCCCCATTGTAGAGTAAAGCAGTGAGGTCCCAGTTTACTTTAACTCTGGCTGTTGATTTATCATCTAAGCCCGCAGTATATCCACATTTGTATAAGACTTTATATAACTTTCAGGCATCTAGGCTAATCAGGACTGATCTTATATAACTTGCCTTATTCTATTTGTCTTTTAAGCCTCTGTGTTATAAGAGCTGTGAACACACCATAATCTACATTTAGTACACACAAATTATCACACTCCACGCCCTCCTTAGGAATAAGGTAAATTCTCAAATAGCACAGATCTTTATTAATATTGGTGTTAATTAATGTATCCCTCCTCACTTTGTATCATGTCTGCTTCTAGTCCTGTAATAGCCTAATTAATCTTTTCACCTTTAAGGAAATAGTTGAAGCAAGACAAATTTCAGAAAATCATGTGGCACAAACCAAAAGGTAGCAGTGTGTTAATCAATAAAATGATTTTCCTGTTTTGTTGATGTTTTTATGATGGAGGGCTGTGAACCATATTTCAAAATGTAATATTATAAATCAATGTGTAATAATGCATGCGTGAATAATCTGCTGTGAGCACTAAACCGACTATAGACATCATGTGTAACTAGCGAGGTGTCTTGTGTCACTCTCCAGCCACTGCAGACAGTCGTAATGACTTCCTTTGCTGCCAGCATGATCACCACCTCTCCTGACGGATCTGTCAGGAGTACAGTGACTGAAGTCAGAAAGTGCACTCTGCAGCTCATCAGCACTTTATCGCTCAAGTGGGACGGCAATGCAACACTTTTTTTATTTTCCTTGAAAGTGTGACAGTCTGTGAAATTGTCATTTCATGGCCGCGAGATGCCTCCGGAGAGAGTAAAATGTCTCGCAGGTAGAACGCGGGACTTGATGGGTGTGATATACTGACATACGGTTGTGCTCATAAAGAGGGTGATATATTTCAGATTTTGCGTTGCAGTCTACTTACATACACACACATGGCACACTGTTTTCTAGCTCAAAACTCTCTGATAATGCCCCTCCATACACAACACACTGTTAGAAATGTAGGTCAAACAGTCCAGTGAGTGTCTGAGCCCTCTGCATGGCTTTCCATTTCCCTCATACAACCCGCTGATACATGTGTACGTGTCCTGCAGTGCTGTATTATCCCTCCATAAAAAAGAGGAGGGCAGCTCATTAAGTTCTGTTGCCTGCGGCTAATAGATCTGTTTGTTATGTTGGAGCGTGAAAACACTTAAAGTCAAATGCGTAAATGAGAGGGAGAGTTTCGCCGGCTAGGCGAGGAGGGAGATCAGAAGAGAGAGGCAGCTCATCGCTGAGGATGATCTCAGCAGGGACGAGAAAACACTGACCTCAAATTGTCAAGTGGAGGAAGGTAGAACACAGAGAGGCATCCAAATCTGACATCCCGGAGAAAATGCTTAAGGATTTGGGAGTGTTGGAGCAGACCCTCCTCTGAAGAGGTCAGCACGCGTGTCAGGCTCTACTGTGGCTGTGCATGAATAGTGGATAAGATCCTGTCCTGAAACATGACTGTGGATCCGTCATGGCTGTCACACCTCCTCAGTGATACATGTGACTTACAGCGTATCAGCAGAGGAGGGTCATGGTCTCTGTCTTATTGAATTTTCAGGGGTCACACGTTTGTCTATAGTGAATCCCTGAAAGATAGACAAAACATCTTACCAATTTGGCAACACATAAGCAGAAGATAGTGTACATAAACGTACAAGGCGACTTACAACAGTGTTATTTTTTTGTGTTTGAAAAGGTTGTGCTTTATCCAGTGTTACAGCATTAGATTTAGCTCTGCTAAGCAGTAAATCAAGGTTTCAAGCTATCATGGGAGCTTACTTATCCTGTTTACATTTTGTTTCCCAGCCTCAGCTATGAACTGTCTGGTCTTTAACAACATTGCCCTTCTTTAAAAGCTTTGCATGGCTTATAAAATAAAAGGAATTACTTGTTGACACACACATTTGAAAATGATGTAAAAGGCATAGTTTTTATCTTTTTAGGTTTGGTGTGTGTTGGCCATCTCTACTGCACAGAAAGCTGCTGTCATATCTTCATAGTTTTTGCCTCTTAACAGTCTGTGTTAGTCTGTGAGTTGGTGTTTAGCCTCTAGGGGTTGCTAGAAGTGCTTTATAGTCTTCTAACTCTAATTCTGAGGTACAACTGATGCAGCCCAACCAACGTCTGTGGAATCATTTTTAATTAACTGTATCAATGCAGGTCAGAGTTTATCTGTAATTGTTGCAATAGTTATTCAAGTGGAGGCTCAGTGCTTACAACCAGGCCAATTTGGTGCTGACAACTATTGGCCTCAACTTCAGTTGAAACGGGTTTAATTTGAATGGCTTGACTTGAATTAAAGTTGACATTGGAGTTGAAATTATGCAACTGTTGGCTTGGTACTGAAGTACTTGAATAATTAAATCTCATCTTAATGTGACATGTTCCTTTTTTTAATTTTAAGCAGCTTTCTGTGTTTCTTTTTTATGCATGGTGGAGCAGAGACACCGTATGCTGCTCATAGTCATAGCTGGTGCTCTTTCTATGAACCGTCTCTACTTCAGAGTTAGTAGTATCTGAACAAATCTTAATCTTTACTATTGAGCCACGTAGTCATGGTTTTCTCTGTTTTCTACCTGGCATGCAGCAACATGGAAGTAGACGAGATGGACACGGGTAAGTCATATGACCAGTGTGTTGTTTACATGCTTTGTATTGCAAGTTGTATGAGGCCTTATGTTTACATTTCAACTCTTTTGTCTGCCATATATATTCGGATTCAAACCCTGGGCTTCCACAGCAACGACTGAGCCTTCGCACATGGGGCGGCTGCTCTACCAACTGAGCTAAACACCTCCCCTTGTCTGCTATATTTCAACACTGAAACAGAGATCCTTGGACCACATTTAACTTATTCATCCTGTTGAATGCATCTAGATTATAAACAAAGTGGGACATATACCGTAGTTTTGGAAACATTCCTGCATCCTCAAGTATTGGGGTTTCGGTTAGGACATGCCCCCCACAGTCCTGGAGCTGAGCTGCTCATTTTTACCGGATTCTGACACCTTATTTCATAAAGTTGTCGATATAATCATTCAAATTTGGCTGGGTGGTTAATAACACTTTCTTCTTTGGGCTGACAAACTCCGTCAACTGCACGTCATGAACTTGAATAATTTCATCCATTTCATTAGAAATAAATAACTTGTGTTCACATTACACTCTGTGTGTTTGCTCCCACATCCGTTGAGTCATTCCAACATCCTCTGTGTGTCCTTGATTCATTGTATCCTTTCTTCCGTCAGTTTTAAACCTTTGCATATGCTGTGAACCCTTTTCACAAATACATATGTAGCAATATTACTTTCCTCTCTTCCTCTCTTTGTGTCTCTGTCAGACTGGCCGAGTCCCGCTCCGAACCCGTCTCTGACGATGCAGCTTTGAGTCCCCAGGAGGTCTCCGAGGATAATCTGTTATGCAACAATGATTTTGAATAACACACACCGGCAATATCTGCTCGACACCGCAGAAATTAAACGGAAATCATACCACGGCACCAAGACCAACAAAAAAAACCAACAAAACAACATTCAGCACTTGAACAGACAGCTAAACATTCACGCTTCTCAGTGCACAACCCGAATCAGAGATGATCTATTTGATATTCTTCAGCTGCTGCAGAGAAGCAGCCAGAATGAATACCCTGATATTATTATAAACTGCTTTTTCTGTGAATGCTGCCAGTCAGCGCTTACTTGACTCGAGTGTAAACAGCCATTTCCTGCTATATTCAAATTCCTACAAACTGTCAGGTGAAAAACGATGCACAGTGTGCAACACATCACTGCAAAGCAAGCAAGGCTGACACATTTCTACTCAAAGATGTTCTCTTGGAAGATGTTTGGATGAATACTATGTCCTCCTTTTAATCTAAATTTGTAAAAAGAAAAAAACTTTCCCATGTGGTTCAACTTCTGATGAAGATTTTTCTCGGCATCAAGAAGTCCAGTGTGTATATAAAGCTGGCATCTCTTTCTAAAAATATGAAAGCTCTCTGATCCTGATGTTTGCTTGATGGACTAACGGCTGCCAGTCTCTGTAGGGATTCCAGTTGTCATCAGCAAAAATGGTACAAATCCTTAATCATGTTACTGGATGAATTATACATCCATCGTTCAGTTTGTTGTGCTGATTCAAGCAGTGAAACAGCATGTGATACAGACATGCTGTGCCATGTCATCTTTTTATTAATTGCAACATAAATATGTTGGGGGGGAAAAAAGGCAAGTATAAATACTGGAAAATAAGGAAATGTTTGTGAAAGATACCAACAAATAAAACATAAGTTTTTTTTGTTTTTGTTTTTTTTCTTGCTAAAACTTCCCAACAAATTTGGGGAGACAGAATTTAGTACGCCTGTTTTTATCCCACACTTTCTGCTTCTGTATCTGCTGAGGAAGAGGATGAGGTGTAGCTGTAATATTGAAGGTCAAGAATAAACCTTGAAACTGGAGTTTAGTTTTTGCTCTATAGTGTAAGACATTTACAGTTACTTTTTCATTCAGTGTCATTATTGGGGGTAACGCAGTGCATTCAGTAGTAGCTTAGGGACCGTCAGGTAATGCACTTGACTAAGAACTACAGTTTGACATTTAAAAAGGTACTCCAGTGATTTTAGTATCGCACTTTCATAAAGTGGTGTGCTTAAAAGCTATTCGCAAAATGTGATAGAAATTGAAGCATAGCGGCAAAGATATCCTCCTATTAGTATGGGCCAAGCTCCAAAAACACACAATCCTGCATTTCCCATAATACAGTTTAACAACAACAATCCTAAACACCCACGTATTTCAAACTTAACACTTTTAGTTTGTCAGACAGGCACTGTGTTAAAAAAAACATAACTATGACATCATCGGGGTTATTTTTTTGAGACTTTGTCACGCTCCCTCAGGATGTATTCACAAGCTGAGTAATACTAATCATGATGATGGTTAAGACACTCCAACAATTAATTAATTAATAATCCATTGATAACCTTTGCTTGATGTTAACGTCAATAGAATCTCCGTTCTTATAACAAGATTGTGTTTGCACTAAAAGGCAACTTTTCTTGGACTGACGTAACCTCTAACAATCAGTTTCAGCGCTGTCGTACTTGAACATGGCTTATGTAACCAAAATTTACATCCTGTCATCTCTTCATTCAGTCTGCTGTACATAAGGATGATGTTACTGTTGAAGAATAGCGACAGTGTAGGATTATGAAGACAACCGTATGGACAGGCCAAACTATTAGAGAACAGAAACCTATTTCCATATGCCGTATTTTTTCTATGTCAGAGCTGTGTAATTTATGTACGCATATTGTATGATTCTAAATGAAGTAGGATTAATAGAATCAGGGCTTCAAACAAGTGTTTTTTCAAACATAATTATGACTTGTTGAGATGTGAATGTGTAGATGCTTGTATGTTTTGCATTAGGTTAGATGATTTGTAAATGTAATTGTGGTTTTTATTACTGCAGGAATTGCTTTATTTTTTCTAAATAGCCATTAGTAACCAACGTACAGAATACAGTTATAAATTATCCTATTCTTAAGTCAGTGACCATCTGTTACATCAATCGACGCAGTTCACATTTTTCATCTCTTGTCTGCAATCTGTGCCACAAAACATGTCCTTCGTCCCAAATCTTATAATAGACTAGTTGCTGCTCTGCTCAGATTCAGCAAATTATTTTTATCCACAGCTCAGATGACGCGCACTGTCAAGAGAATATTATAATGTGCCTCGGTCTGGCTGAAGTGGTCTTTCTCTCTGTATTCATGGCATCATGACTGAGTATCATTGTGATGGCAGGAGGCGGGAGGTAGCGGGCGGCTCTGTGTTGTTGTCATGACACCCGCTGCCGAATAATTGGATGGCTTATCAGGTTACGCCATGAAGCTTAATTGCATTGTTTCATTCCTGACTGGCTGATATAGCAGCTCCACTGCATATTTAAAGGGAGCACTGTACTGTTTGGATATCACAAATATCCCACGTAACCACTGAGCCATGTTTTCATTTTAGTATTGACTGAAGTTCAAGGTCAGCAGAGAAAATGAAGTGTTGTCATTTTGCCTTAGACTTTTCCTCACGAGTAGAAATTCTTTCTTTCTTTCTTCTTTTTTTTTTTTTGCAACATTTTGTCACCTTTTATGCTCCGTCATTGACTGACCGATTGATTCGTGTTTAGATGTTTCCGTATCCGCAGATTCAGTGCTATTGAGTGATATTTGGAGATGGGCTGATGTCCAGGAGCTCTCAGACTCAGAATTGGATTTCAATAATGACAACCAACAACATAAGAATTTTGAAGCACACGTTTTGTAGAGGTTAAGTTGTTTCTACACAGCTAAACCACAAACTGCACTATTAGATATTACACTTAGATATAGTCTTCATGCTGTATTCGCCCTTCTTAATAGAGATTTAGCCAATATAATTAACATTTACAGCCAAACCCCACTGGATCCTTATTTAGAATTCATTAATCCATGCATAAATTATATGACTGTGTGAATCGATCTAGTTGACTGTACAGGTATGTAGGCAGTATACCGTATACAGCAGAATGATGTGGCCAGATTCTCAGTAAATCTCAGCGGTTCTTTGGTGCAGCCAAGAAATGGGAGGGGAGGCGAGCGTAGAGAAGAAAAGGGGAGGCAGACCCACACTTGGAGGTATAACATGCCAATTTGAGTCTGGAGTGCACTGAATACAAATCAGCCTGTGAAGGTTTTGAGGCCAGAACACATCTAAGGCTTGTAAAAAAAAATAAGATCTTCAACTGGAAAAGGGGGAAATTGTCAGATAAGCTATTATTACCCAAATTTACCACTGACGTTTACAGTATCGGTTTACTTTTCAAAGAAGGTGCTTATTTTCTATCTATGCAATGTGGGTTTCCAACAGTGTTGTGATATTATGACAATAGCAATTTGTGTAAATACTACATGCAGTTGTCCTAAATGATGTAAAAGATTTGTACAGAATTTGGAAACTGTGATGGTTTGTTACATATTTATGCATAATAAAAAGACTTTGTACAAAAACTGAATTGCACTCCGTTGTTACAGAATATTAGAAGGCTTCTTGCAATCAAAGCAAATTCAGTCATACCACAGTTTAAAAGAGAAGATCTAGATTAAGTTTATTGATCCCTCAATGGGGAAATTCTTTTAGATTTTTATAGGCCTGAAATACAACCAAGCAAAGGGCTTATAGACTTGCAGATGTGGGAAGATGAACAGCCACGTAGCTGCGACCTTAGAGCAGTTGGTTGTTCGGTACTGTACCTTGCTTCAAGGGCACCTCACTAATGCCCAGTAAGTGAACTGGCACCTCTCCAGCAACCAATACGCACTCCATACTGTGGTCCCTGTTGCACTTGAACTCCCAAGCCTCCAGTTCCCAAGACGAGTCTCTGCAGACCCCACTGTCGCCCCCAAAAACAAGGATACAGTTTGTGCAAGCCATGATGATTGCAATGTATCTTTTACTGCAAATCATTCTGCAATTGCTCTACAAACAGCCACAGCTCAGTGTGCAGACAAACCAAAATCAAACATTTAAAGGACCACGATGAGTCTAATCACGAAACTGTTATGTACGGTTTATCTCTCAACCATTTTCCACCTGACTGTGGTCGATCCAGACCAAGGACATTCTCTTGTCTGCTTGTCTGACTCTGTCTCATTGATATCTCTATTCACTCAGCCCACTGCTCAAACCTCATTGAAAACACAAAAGAATACACTGGATGCAGATGTTGTTGTCTCATAATATTTTGTATTATTTCCATGTGAACTTTCATGCCGGAATTGAAATATTTATGCACCACATGATGATCTTAAACCATTTTATTTGTCCCAGCATATAAATGTTTGCAGCTTGTGTATAAGAATACATTCTGTAATCAAGGCAATTCAGTTTCAGGTACAATTAATATTTGTATAGCTGTACATGGAACTTGTTAGAAATATTTATCACACTGCCAAACATAAAATTAAGAATAAATAAAAAAGTCACATCACATTTATAAAAAGGTGCTTTAAAAATGAATTATTTATGTTGCACCTGGAAACCTTCACAGAGAAGGAGTCAAGAGTTTGGGTAAGAGCTTATTTCCACCATATTTTTGCTGCTGTAAAACCCTAATCAAATATGTGTGTGTGCTTCTGTGAGATGAGAGCAATCTGTGAGTGTTTGTTTAGCCTGATGACTGTTTATGGAGGTATGCAAATATCATTTTAATTTATTAAGACGTGGTTGCCGCAGCATGGCAGGGTGCCTCCAATCCTCGTTATCAGACTGCGCAGCGCCAACAGAGGAGTTTAAAAAGTAGCAGAACCTTAAAGTCTGCTGACTTTTCACTTTGAACAGGTGTAAATACAAATGACTACTCATTATTCATAGAGTAAATTTAAAAAAATACATTATTTATTTCAAATTTATCAACAACTGTCTACTTTTCCCAGCCTGCGGGGAGGTATGTAGTAAGTTGGAACCTCAGCAGCCATCTAAAGTTTGGTTTCTAATCCTGGACTTTACTATCCAGAAAACTTGACCGACCGACCTGTCTTAAATCAAAGAGTCTGTGGAGTAGCTGGCCTGTCTTCAGGAAAGAGGTCAGCCTGCAGTGAGCACAAATGAAAAGCTGTAGAATGCTGTTGTATGCTGCTCCCGTGCACTGTGTCGACAACAATGTTCACAGTTTTAGGTTTTAACATGCCGTTGCTTTGTTTTGATTAGTATTTACTAGGCTGACTGGAGATGCTGAGTCAATGACAAGAGACTGCCTGCTTCTCTCCACTTCATCTTTTTTTTTTTTTTTTTTCTGCTCTCCTTGCTGATCTTTGGCAGATCTGAGCTCACTGCAAACAGACTACCTGCACGTCACGTCAGCAGAGTGCATCACCACCAGTCAAATCTTCATGGGCAAATTGTAGTTGATTTTTATTTTTATTTTTTTAAACTTTGTGGTGCTGTTTTGATGAAATAATACGAATAAGAAAAATGAATTGGATGACTTTACATTTTTTTGCCCTGCAGTTAAAAGCAGCCCAGTCATCGTTTGGCATCCTAAGCATTGACCCAAACCACCTCTGGCCTAGACATTATTATGTTAGATAAGGTGAAAGAAAACAACTGCTCTCACTCTCTACTTCAGGAATTCTTGTTTAACTTTGGAGTAATATGTTAATTTACAGTGTCTAATTTGTGCATTTGTGTCCTGGGATCTGCGACTGAGCAGCTCTTTCCGTAGTCTAGTTTCATAACCTCATAATAAGTTGCTAATTGACTATTTAACACAAATTTGAACTGGCTAATTACGCACTGCTGATAAGATGTTCCATGCTTCCCTAACGTCCCAATGTTGTGTCGGTAATGGTCGTTTGATACTGAGAATCTGTGGAGGTCAGATACGCTAAGGTCTAAGTGAGAAAGTGGCATATGGAGGGCAATAACCTGCAAGTGCTGTGAATATGTTCTATTGTAGTCAGAAGTATGACTGTGCAGGTCATTTAGTACAGAGCTCTGAACCATCTGAAGTCTAGTTTCTGTGATATATTCGCAGTGTTAAAGTGCTATGAATAACAGAAAGAGGATAAATTGCTACATTTATAAAAAAAATTAAAAAAATAGGATTTTAGGACACGCACTAGCAGCAGTTTAACTTCAACAAACCTTATATCTCTGAAAAACATAGTGACAGCATACCATAGCGGCCTCATTAAACATAACCAGTAATAGGCCGGCATACATTTTTACTTCTATTTGAATGTCATGCCTTCTTGTCCATCTGTTTCTGCACCATTACTCAAGTAGAAATATATACAGAATAAAAAAAAGAGAGCAGAGCAGAGGAGGCTGCTAATATTGCAATGTATTTATAGATGGAGTATATACTTGGATCTCTGAATCACATTTAAAAAGTAACCAAAGGCTTATTTCAGTCACAGCAACAGCTCATAAATCACCTCAACAATTTATAGAAAGAAGTCTGCAGCTCTGCACTCAGACAGAGTTAAAAAAAACAAACAGTGTGTTCAATATTAATTATTAATCACTGGGACGCTGTAATCACTTTCTATTTTAAGACCAGCTGCACTCTTAGATACCTAAGTGTAATTATCGTTTGATTGGGAACATTCTGGTGTAAAGGCCAGGTGAAGTGTCTTGTTGAATTTAGTTCATTAAAGCACTGTAACACTCCGTCTTATCTCAGAATGTCTCGTTCGATGTGGATAATTAATCGGTGATATAACTGTAGTTTTTTAACATTTGCGTACTATAAATGAAGGCTTTATTATTTAGTAAATTCAACAGATGGATACAGTAGCTTCACAGTGTATGAATATACACATATATCTCCTCAAGCTCGAGACACAAGAGCCGGCACTTGAATTGAAAAAGCTTTCACGAGACACGAGTTGATCTCTTCAAAATCCCTGCCTGTTATCCCTTACATCATATCACAATCCAGTCGTGTCAAGTGGTTTTCTTTCCCGTCTCAAACCTATGAGTCAGAAAATCTATTGTTTGTAGATTGAAGACCTTGAATGTGACCTCAGGAAGCTTACAGTATGAAACCATATTATGATAATTCTGGAAAAGTTAGATAGTTAAAAGTTAGTTGTCTTGTGGTTTTATGCTTT